>NW_028118238.1:0-42805 GCF_965113295.1 Leuciscus leuciscus | reverse complement strand
CAAAATCCTTCGACAAGAGACACGGCGCGAGAAACCTGGAGCCACTCGTACCTGGGGAGGATGTGTGGATCACCGATGCACGAGTCCAGGGCACAGTGCTATCTACACACAACACCCCTCGTTCTTATATCGTCCAGGTGCCTCAGGGCACACTGAGGAGGAACCGGCATCACTTGGTGCCACTGCAGACCAACAGTGGGGTAGTCGACGCTGATGAGCCACCGATGGGAGAAGATGCACCAGTGACAACATCACCAGAGCCAGCTCCACTAGTGACAACATCACCCAGCAGAGAGGGCCCCACCACAGAGACTGTGCGGACCAGGTGTGGGAGAGAGGTTAGAAAGCCGCAGAGACTTGATTGGTGATTTATTGATTTGTTTTCTAGAGAAAGAAAAAAAGAGTTGAATGTGATTGTGAAATTGTTCTGCTTTACTATTTACATTTACCTGAAACCTAGAGTTTAAGTTTTGCCTGCTAAAGTAATAGTTCACAGTATGGTAATGTGTAAGTTATTTATTTCTGTTTTGCATGCTTGAAACAGGGACAGATCAGGGACAGGTCTTCCAGCAAAAGGGCAGAATAGTACGGTGGCCGAGAAGGGTGTAAGAATAACGACTCGGGGTAAATGTGAATTAGCTCAAGAATATAGGGAATATTAATATTTATGACTCATGGTCATAATTCATAAGTCGCATGTACATTTATTTTATCAATTATCGAGATTACCTTGTTCTGTACTGTCTGATCATTACAGTTAAGAAGGGGTTATCTCTTTTCAAACTCCAAGAAAGTTTTATCTTCTGGCCGCGAATATCAAACTTTCTGAGTTTATGAATTGAAACTACTCAAGGTAGTCAATATCGAGCTTGTAGCTTA
Source organism: Leuciscus leuciscus (assembly GCF_965113295.1). Classification (NCBI taxonomy): domain Eukaryota; kingdom Metazoa; phylum Chordata; class Actinopteri; order Cypriniformes; family Leuciscidae; genus Leuciscus; species Leuciscus leuciscus. The sequence goes on along the minus strand of NW_028118238.1, from coordinate 41,926 downwards.
GATCTTTTAAAATTTCATTGACTTTATAAGGTGGGTTTTCAAACACAGAGACAATTAAAAGTATAAATGGGTTTATTAATAAAATGGCACACACTAGAGATTATATAAACTACAAACATAAACGTACGTAAAAATGCAAACAAACCAATAAACATTTAACCGAACAAAAACATAAAACATAGCGTGATCAGAATGAAATGAAATGAAAGGAAGAAAGATATAGAGGGAAGATAGAGGGTAACTTAGTCCACAGACCTAAGTCCTAGACACCTGGAACAGCTTTTATAGGAATCAATATACTTGCGAGTGCTCTTTCTGGTCAGGCTGAAGCTGATGCAAGAAGCGAGGATGGTGTCCTGTTTCTGCTGCGTCTTCCGGTGTCGCGGGAAGCTTGAAAGGCTCACTGAATGTGATGTTACCGAGAAAGTTCAGATTCGTCTCCCGGGATGGGAGAGGCTGGAAATCTTAGTTGCAAAGACCGGCAGCTACGACTCGAACATGGGTTCGTTCGATGGAGAAGGCCAGGGCCTCCTTCAGATGTTCCTTGGAGAAACGCTGCGCCGGGGAGAGGATCAAGAGAAGTTGGATGAGTTGGAAGCGGAAGGATGAGAGAGGGATGAGAGAAGGTTTTGGACTTTTATCAGTGTCCCAGGTGCCGTCCCCTCCTTCGTGTAGGACGAATCAGCTGTCGAGATTTTTCGAGCGGGAAGATTCCTTTGTCCGGTTAGACACGCCCACTCGAATGAGTCATGATTGACTTTAACTGGAGAGGATTTTCTCCAGACATATGAACTTATAAAACAATGCGCATCACTGAATTCTGTTATTGGAATTCAACTCCGTTAGCTGGAGAGGATTACAGAGATATCAAAAATAGAATCTAGGCGTTGTAGCCATGCAACGATACATTATTATGCATTTGTATAGGCAATAGCAGTTCTATTAATGTCACAAATAGGACATATGCTTTCCTATGGTTTACACACACCTCTTAACACACAAATTTATATATTTAGTACCTTTAAGAGTGACTTTATGGGTAAAAGTCCTTTTCTGTAGGGGGTTTCTGTTTCACAGTCCAGAGTGTGTTTGTATGTGTGTGTGTTGGAATGTTGCGACCCTGTTATCTCATGCATAGGGCTGGATAGCTCTGTGGTCAAATTTTATGACCTGCCAATGAGCTCGGGTTACGGAATGCGATTCTACTGGGAGAACATCCTTCAAAAATACATTTCAGATCCAAACACTCGAAGATCAGAACTATATGATCAAAACAACATTAATCACACATACATTCAGGAAGTTCAGATACCAGTCTGAGTTACACACATTTTAAGTTAAACACAAAAGGATGTTGGTGTGTGTGTGTGTGTGTGTGTGTACGTGTGTGTGTGTTCTGGAATGTCACGAGTCTGTGAGGTTGTAAAAGTCACAGGGAGTCCAGAGCTGAAATGGGGGTTTTAGAGGGGATTCTAAGAAAACAGGGTTTCCTTATGTGACTCAAATGTCCCTCGGGGGAGCCACAAAGATGCAATTTTGACCGTTCAAGCAGACTTGGAGATCAGGATTTACTAATTTGAACAGCATGTGACCGCATGTCATAGTCATTGTCGTTACAAGGGTCACAACACAAACAAACGCACCAACAGACGAGAGCAGTCTTAAAACACCACACACGGCAGGAATATCTGATCAGATTATTTTACGATAATCAGAGCATCCTTAAGATGGTCGGAAGGAGTGAATCGGGGCTAAAATCGGCCTAATTATCCTGCCGTGTGAACCAGGCTTTAATGAGTGAGTCAGTCAGTCAGTCAGTAGAGAAGACTTTTGAAATGACTCAAACTTGTGATCACGGAGAAGAAAGACGCAACTGACATGACTATAGGCACGGACAACCCCTTAACTGTTAAAAGTACAAGATATCACACCGGACATTCAAACGGATTTTTTATTATGAATATAGGACTAACCTTAAGGAACATGCTATATCTAGCCCACTGTAAATGCAGGTACACTCGCTTTCTCGATCTCATCCAGAAGTTGTTACTGGAAATGAACAGTAATAGTTAAACAGCGGACAGATACAGGCTAGTGCTGTATCTGAATAAGTCACGGCTGAAGGGCGTTGTTAGGCACGACGCGAATATGAAACATTGGCCGAGGTTCTCGGTTAAAGCCAGTGGGTATTAATGTCTGGCTATAATTGTTGTAGAAATTGTGTTACTAAGGCTTCTGTACACTTAAATAGTTGAATTTCCAAAACAGCCTAATACATGAATGAACCTCATCGATTATGGTCTAGTCTGAGTCTAACATCATAACTAACATGGTCAGGCTGGTTGTTTCCACGTTCTAATGCTGCGGCAGCTTCCCGCAAAAGCTCCCTAACAGATTTCGCCATATTATATTATTTTCTCGATTACAATATAATCACATTTAAATCATTTCGTTTCACACATTCAGCTCATGCACACGGGACGTCGACGACTTAGCTTTACAGAAGGTGTTTCTCAGCGCCGTTACTAGAATAAGCCACACCCACTCATTAACATAGAATTTGCATGCAGGTTGTCTTTGAAAATGAAAACGAAAATGAAAACTGTGAAATAAAAGAGGAATTAAAATGAAAACGAAAATGTACATTTGTATTTGAATTGTGTCACTATTGCGTGAGCGTTAATAAAGAGCATTGTAAAAACTGTATTTGTAGTTTATTTTTCACGTTTGGCTTTTCATTTTAATATTGGCAGTCTTGCCTCGAGACTGTAGTGAAAATGAAATGTGAAATCACCAATTGCATTTTATTTTTCAATTTGACAGGGATAATGCACTGTCACTGTGAAAATGAAATCATTTAATTCCATTCTCAATTTTGTCACATTTTTTGCATACAGTTTGGTATGCCAATCTGGTTTTAATTTTAATTTTAATCATTTAATTTATTTATTTAAATTTGGCAGAAAATGCCTTCCATACACTACAGTGGACATGTGATTAATCAGAGTTTTCTCTCAATCTAAAATCAAAACTTGGAAAATTTTACTGTGATATGACTCATTAGATATTGCTTGATGCTGCAATATTTTTTTTACCTACAAGAGTCTCCTAGGATAGAAGGAATGGGTGGTGTGGAAGGAGAGAAGGAGAGGTGTGGAGGCGTGGCTTGGAGTAAGATGGCTGCAACAGTTTCTCTCTGCTCAAAGGCCTGATGAAATCCATTAAAATCATCAAATTGCACTGACATCCAACAAAAAAGTATAGTATGAGATAGGGTAAGTCAATTTGGAGGTAAATAAGGTTACGGATGGGAAGCGGGAGTTAAAGGGAAATGGGGTGGAAGCTGGAGGAGCTGAACACGCAGCGCCAGTGGGTGTTTTTTTTTTTGTTTTGTTTTTTTTGTTTTTTTTTGGGGGGGGGGGTGTGCTTAGAAATATTAAGAGCTAGGAATGTTTCTGATCCGAGCTCCAAGCTACCAGATGATGGCAGTAATGCACTGTAAAGTGCGGTTGCCAATAAAATGAAAAAGAAGAAGAAGAAGAAGAAGAAGACATCCAACAAAAGTCAAGACTGCTTGGAGTACAATGGCCACTACTGCAAAAATAGCAGCTGAAATGGCGGAAATTAAAAATTCCCTGAATTTTATGTCAAGGGAAATAAGTGAAGTGGTGGAACAACAAAGAAAACTGACAGGCCTCATGGAGGAGATCAGGCAACTAAAAACTATTATCAAACAGAAGGATGAACGTATTGAGCTCCTGGAACAAAGGGTGGATGACTTGGAGCAGTATTCCAGAGCTGATGACCTTGTAATCACCGGCCTAGAGACTAGGCATCAAAGTTACGCCCGGGCTACAGGCCTATCTGGTGACCAACAAGGTGAGGATGCACCATCTGAGGAGCTTGACACCCTGGAGCAACAAGTGGTGCGCTTCATGAAGAGTAAAACCATTCCTCTGGACAGTCAGCAAATTTCAGCATGTCACATTCTTCCAAGTAAGGACAAAAAATCTAAACCTAAAATTATTGTCAAGTTTGCAAGTAGAAGGCACAAGGTGGAAATCCTGAAGGAAGCTAAGAAACTTAAAGGCACCGGAGTGTATTTAAATGAGCACTTGACAAAGAAAAATGCAGAAATTGCTTGGACCAGTCGTACACTGAAAAGGGAAGGCAAAATTCAATCAACCTGGACCAGGAATGGAAAAGTTTTCCATTCAGAACAAGTCAAGGTGATTATGGTGAGAAAAATGAAGGACCTGGATCTGTACAAATGACAATAGTGAGTGCATCATTCTTTCTTTCTGCTTGATAATTGGATCTCTTATAAAGAACTCATGACTCTTTCATTTAAGACTGAAGCCTTTGCAAGTGTTGATTATATAGAACGTGATACATATGATTTTGAAAATAATGTGGATCCAGAGACTAATTTATTTAATCATATTAGGAACTCTTGTCAGTATTACACTGAGGAACAATTTGATGAGGTACAAATTGAACAGGCATTTTCTTTTATTCATTTCAATTGCAGAAGTCTATCAAAACATTTTTCTGAAATCAAACATTTTTTGGAGACACTTAAAGGAAGATTTAAGTTAATTGCTTTATCTGAAACTTGGATAAAGAAAGGCAAGGAGGATGATCTGAAATTAAAGGGCTATGATTTATATGTCACCAACAGAGCTAATAGGACTGGAGGGGGAGTGGCCCTCTATATCTATAATGAATTGAAATGTAGACCAGTTAAATGCATGACAACAGCAATTAATGATTTAATGGAAAGTGTAGCTAGAAATAGAATTAGAACAAAATAGGAATATTGTTGTTGCATGTGTATATAGAAAACCAGGATCAAAAGTGGAAACCTTCATAGATAAATTAGAAGAAATGATTCATGGTCTAAATAACAAACGAAATATCGTAATTTGTGGAGATTATAATATTGATCTTCTAAAGGTAGATTCACATATACAAATCTCAGATTTTCTTGAGGCATTATATAAAAACGGATTGTATCCATTAATAACGAAGCCTAGCAGAATAACCACAACTAGTGCAACTTTAATAGATAATATCTTTACAAATGTTTTGGAGAACCACATTACTAGTGGGTTGGTAATAAATGATATAAGCGACCATCTGCCTATATTTGCAATATTTGACTATAAGTTGCCTAAAAAAACAGTATACCATCAAATATACAAAAGAAAAAGGAGTGCTGATCATATTAATAAGTTTAGGAATGATTTAATCAAACAAGAGTGGAAAGAGGTGTACACAGATGATGTAAATAATGCTTATAATTCTTTTCTTAAATGTTATCTTACTTTGTATAATAAGCATTGTCCTGAGATCCCATGCAGATCCAAACAAAGGCAAAATAGTAAACCTTGGATAACAAACGGATTAAAAAATGCTTCTAAAAAGAAAAATAGACTTTATAAGGAGTTTATCAAATTAAGAACAGAGGATGCAGAAAAACGCTATAAGAAATACAAAAATAAGTTGACGGATATATTGAGACAAGCAAAAAATGACTATTATAATAGAATGTTGTATGAAAATAAAAATAATATAAAGGCTACATGGAATATTCTGAACAATGTAATTGGGAATAAGACTGGACGAACGGAACTACCTAAATATTTTGAAAAGGACAATAGGGTGATTGAAAAAAAAGATGAAATGGTCCATGAACTAAATCAATTCTTTGTTAATGTAGGACCTAGATTAGCAAACGAAATACCAATATCTAGTGATCAGCTAGGGGGAGTCTGGAAAAGGGAAAATAGGATTATGCAGTCAATGTATCTAGGTGAGGTGACTGAAAATGAAATATTATCTGTGGTTTATAAGCTAAAAAACAAGACCTCAACGGATAGTGATGGTATTGACATGAAAATAATAAAAAATACAATTGATTGCATTATTAAACCATTACATTATATAATTAATTATTCTTTTACAGAAGGAGTTTTTCCAGATAGTATGAAAATAGCTAAGGTAATACCTTTTTTTAAAACTGGAGATAAACATATTTTTAATAACTATAGACCAGTATCTCTCCTACCTCAATTTTCCAAAGTGTTTGAAAAACTCTTTGTTAATAAATTAGACAACTTTATTGAAAAACATGAATTATTAAATGAAAATCAGTACGGATTTAGGTCAAATAGGTCTACAAGCTTGGCTATCGTGAAAATTATTGAAGACATTACAACCGCAATAGATAGAAATAAATACACAATAGGAGTGTTCATTGATTTAAAGAAGGCATTTGACACTATAGATCATCAAATTCTTATTTCTAAATTATATACTTATGGAATTAGAGGAGTTGTACTGGACTGGTTAACCAGCTATTTACAACAACGACAACAATATGTTGAGTTTGACGGTTATAGGTCAGAATGTATGAATATTGAATGTGGACTTCCACAAGGCTTTTAGGACCCAAACTTTTTATTTTATATATAAATGAGATTTGTGAGGTTTCAAAAAAATTATACTATGTATTATTTGCAGACGATACAAATTTATACAGTTCAGGAAATTATTTGAAAACTTTAGCTAATAATATTGAAGATGAAATGGTTAAACTAAAATTGTGGTTTGATGTAAATAAATTATCTTTAAATTTGAACAAGACAAAGTTTATGATATTCAGCAATAAAAGAAAGGAGGAAGTCAGCTTATCTATAAACAATGTAAATATTGAGAAGGTGTCTGACATTTGATTTTTAGGAGTCACCTTAGATGAGAAATTGACATGTCATATATAGTCATATATTGCATGTAAAAAATAAGATGGCAAAAAGCCTATTTATTTTGAATAAGGTTAAATACAGTTTACCGTATAATACAATGAAAATGTTATATTGTTCAATGATTTTGCCTTATTTAAACTATTGTGTAGAAATATGGGGAAATACATATCATAGTAACACAATGCCTTTATTTATTTTACAGAAAAGAGCAATTCGCATTATTTTCAAAGCAGGATATAGAGACCACACAAATCCACTCTTTATTAGGTCAGGATTATTAAAATTTAAAGACATTGTAGAATTACAAACTCTATTAGTGATGTTCAAAGCTAGAAGCAAAGCTCTTCCACATGACTTACAAAAGTTCTTTGTTTTTACTTCTGAAGATGGAAATCACAGACGGCCGTATGACTTCAAACATTTAATAGCACGAACAAACCTGAAACAAATGTGTTTGTCTGTTGCTGGAGTAAAAGCATGGAATTCTTTAAGGAAAGATTTAAAAAGTTGTAAAAATGTTTTGGAATTTAAAAGGAGTTATAAAAAGAAACAACTTGAATTATATCAAACTGAAAATTGATTTGGACTGTATGTGATCATTGTAACACGTTTAAACAAATATCAGATATGTTGGAGTTTGGGTGAAGGTGGAGGGAACAATGCTAATGACATCTACTATTTATGTTAATACATTTTGGGTGATGGTGGAGGGAACAATGTTAATGCCATCTACTATTTATGTTTATAAAGGGGGCAGATAAATATAAGAATATTATTCTTCCATCTGCTCCTTTCTGATCATGGAAATGTAAAGGAAAATTCAAATGAATGGTATGTGCCTTGTACAAATAATGCATTTTCATGAAAAGAATAAAGAGAAAATGAAAAATGAATGGGTGGATATTCCGGAGCAACTTGGCATGTCTGACTGACCCTTGGCCATCTTGGCTTGGAGGGGGAAAAAATCGAAACACAAAGGCTTGCCACTTGGTTGCAATTTATAGGATGATGCAGCAGGGTCCAATGAAGAGGCTGATGTGCAACTTTGCCATAAAAACCCGTGCAAATTCAAGAAAATGCTTTTTTAATAGCTGTCCGCTGTAGTGACCACTATGCGTGAAAGGGTTAAAGATCCAGTCTGTGACAGTCTGATTTTTTTCCAGTTTAATGCAAGTGAACACTTCTTTCAGCCATGCATCAACAGAAGGGGGTGAGGCATGTTTCCACGTCAGAAGTATGAGACGTCTCGCTAGCAAAGTTTGAACCGTTACTGAAAGGTTAACTTCAACGGTCATCCCAAAGATGGCCAGAAGTGGATTTATGTCAAGATCTATGGCAAAGGCTTCCCTCAGAATTTTGAATATTTTAGTCCAGTAATCATATAATTTAGGGCATCCCCATAACATAGGAATGAGATCTGCTGGTGATTGCTTGCACCTATTACATGCATCGCTGACAGAGGGGTATATTTTAGCAAGTTTAGCATTTGTATAGTAAACCCTGTGTAGAATCTTACACTGTATCAGGCCATGTCTTGCACTTATAGATGATGTGTGTATGAGAGCAAGAATATGCTCCCAATGTTCATCAGAGATTTCAAATCCCAAGTCTCCCTCCCACGCCACTCTGGCCCTACTTGTAGAGGCTGGATTATTATTGTGAATCAGATTATAAATGACAGAAATACAGTGTTTTGAATGTGGTTCAAGCTTTAAGATACCCTGGTAAACCAGAGTTCTACCAGAAAGACTCGGGAGAAGATATTGTAACAATCATCCATTTATTAATGACCCAGCAAGCAATATATGCAATAAACTATTTGGCGTAGGCCCCGTCCGTAACTCGCAATCCGAGCGTACTGATTCAGCATTTCCTGCCTGAAGATGAAGGCAGGGGCGCAGCCGACCCCCTGTGATGTATTGGAAGGGACCGTCCTGGTGGTGGTGGGGTGGTTGGAGGGGAAGGAACATCCTGCGGTGATAAAGATGGAGAGAAGAAGCCTTCTTATTAGTGGAGGAAACCATCTTGGTGGTGGTGGGGTGGATGGTGGTGAGTGAAGCGTTCAGCATCTGCGAACTCAGACAAGTGTAAGTACGGGTCCTTTATACTTCTATTATTAGAACGTGATTGAATAAATGAGAATGTAATAAGTGACGCAAACAATTGAGTCTTCCTGGCAGAACTTATGCTAAAGCTTTCATTTCTCGCAAGAGCACAAGTTGAATTTGCTCAGCGAGTTACTCTGGTATCGAGTAACAATGCTCATTAAATATGCCCCTCGATCTGAGCTGCACCAATCACATCGGGTTATCTGATCTAGGCGGGCCAGAGGCGAGCTAATCAGATGACGACAGCGCTGAGACGTCGAAGTCATTAATAAACATTGCAAGATGCCTATGGATGAACACCAGTTGTTTAAAACGGCTTTGGCCGCTACAATGAACGAGTTAGACTTGGCTTTTTATCTAAAACAGGAACAGAAGACGGCGCTCGAATCGTTCCTTTGCAAGAAGGAAGTTTTTGCTGTTTTGCCGACCAGATACGGTAAGAGTATAATCTACCAGTTAGCTCCGCTGGAAGCTAAGCGTATGGGGCTTATTGTTGTGATTGGTCGTAGTGTTATCCTATTGCGTGCAGTGAGATTTTCAAATGCATGCTTGGTGCCGCCCCTCGAGCTGGGCGATTTTCATTAGTCGACGCCAGACCATTAATCTTTTAGATTTTGGTCTGGATTTCCAGGCTAGCTTGAAGAAGTCATCTAATGGCGATTCAGGGAATTCGGTGATTCGGAAAGTGAGGGAATAGTTTTTGCACAAAATGCCTGACTTGAAAGAAACGAAATAAGTGGGAATTAAGTAAGTCAAATCTTTTGGAAAGGTTATTAAAGGATGAGAAAACTCCACACTCATAGAGATCATCAATGGTCCTTATGCCTTTATCAAACCATATTAGAAACGCCTCATCCATATTAGAGGGTGCAAAACTGTGGTTTTTAATTATCGGAGAGAGTGTGGAAGACCTATGCAACCCAGTCTGTTTTCTAAACTGAGTGAGATACTACTAAATTTGAACTAATGTTTGTAGGCAATGGTAGTTGAGAGCATATAACTGAGTGCAGAGAGAGGCGCGCTGAGGACTGTTCCAGGTAGGCCCAGCAAGGGGGTTCAGAGTTCAGATTGTTCCTCCAGTATACAATTTTCTGGATATTGCAGGCCCAATAATAGTGCAAAAAGTTTGGGAGTGCAAAACCTCCCTTGTTTTTAGGGAGCTCTAAAACTGATTTCTTAATTCGAGCTGGTCCATTTCCCCATAAAAAGAAAATTATTCGTTTGTCCAAATCCATAAAAAACTTTTTCTTAAGAAAAATTGGAATATGTTGAAATAAATACAAAAATTTGTGGAGAACAGTCATCTTGATTAGGCTTATACGCCCAGCAAGAGAAAGAGGGAGGTTAGCCCAACGATCCATGTCAGACTCGACCTTTTTAAGTAAGGGGACAAAATTAGAAACATACATTCCAGTTAAAGATATGGTCACAGTAATACCCAGATACTTAAATTCATCAGCCGCCCATCTAAATGGTAGAAGTGAATGTGCAAGGTTATTCGCCAAAGAATTTACAGGGAACAACTCACTCTTATGAACATTTATCTTATACCCTGAAATTTTACCGATATGGTTTAAAATGTTCAGAATAACGGGAACAGAAGTCTCTGGATCAGAAATAAAAAGTAGAAGATCGTCTGCATATAAAATTTACATCCTCACGAAGCCAGATAGCTAAGGGCTCAATGCCAATGGCAAAAAGCAAAGGCGACAAAGGGCAGCCCTGCCTAGTGCCCCTCTGAAGCAAAAAAGGTGGTGAAACCACACCATTAGTTAAAATAGATGCCTGTGGGGAGACATCCAATAGTTTGATCCAGGAAATAAAACGATCATCAAAACCAAAGCTTTCCATTATACGAAATAGATATCCCCACTCGACTCTATCAAACGCCTTTTCCGCATCTAGTGCCAGAACCACTTCTGGCACATCTGAACTAGGCATATTGAGGCTATTGAAAAGTTTCCTTGTATTAAAGAAAGAATGTCTTCCAATCATAAAACCTGTTTGGTCATCCGAAATTATTTGGGGCAAGACTTGTTGTAAACGCAACGCTAAAATCTTAGTTAAAATGTTATAGTCCCACATTCAAAAGTGAAATGGGTCTATAGCTGCTACACAGTAAGGGGTCTTTGTCTTTTTTGGCAATCAAAGTGATTGACGCTAACAACAGGGTGGGAGGCAGGTAGCCTTTAGAAAAAGACTCGTTAAACATATTCTGTAATGCACAAAACAAAACGTTGCGCTTTTCTAAGCGTGTAAAATGGATAACTATATTGTATGGCGGAATACCATAGCAAGTGCTTGTAAGCACTTCGACTTGGCGCAGTAATATCTTCACTAGAGGGAGCGGGGGCCGGTGAGAGGATTTTTCACGAGTGAAGATATTACTACGCCAAGTCGAAGTGCTTACAAGCACTTGCTATGGTATTCCGCCATACAATATAGTTATCCATTTTACACGCTTAGAAAAGCGCAACGTTTTGTTTTGTGTCACCGTCCTAGGTCGAGTTACACTACGCGAGTAACTGTATTTAAATAGGGAAAACGTGGAGGTGTTTGGTAGCTTCTCTGCTTGGCCCATATTGAATGAACTGGGCTAAGCTAAGTGCTAACAAAGTTTCGCCGCAAGACAGAGCGGTTGAGCGCACGCACTGAGACGAGAGAGGTATGTATCAACTCATCTTAGTTAAGGGAATAACATAGTTTAATATGAAAAATCGGTGGAGTATCCCTTTAATACCACTATGTGACCATTTTATTATTTTGATACATTACTTTGTTTTTTTTCGTTAGTTTATTTTGTCTTTGAAGATTTCTTTAAGCCAATGCTGGTGGACTAAGTGAGTGGCCAGTCTCAGAGCCGTCATTCAATGTGAGACGTACTATCAATAGTGTAATCTAGCCCTTACCTTTTGGTTATATTGCCACCAGCAGTTTGGTTATTTTGCTCTTTGATCAGTGCTTTTCTTAAGGACTGTGAAAAGTGAGCTACATTCTGTTTTGGATTTGTTTTCTGTGATTCAATTAATTGTTTTCATTTTGTATTATTTCACTTTATTTTTCTGTTTTATATAGCATTTGGCTGCTCTAATGTTTATGCTGAAATGGCAATCTGATGTGAACTCCTTGGGAAATACTAGCCGGCTTAACTTTTGTGGCCAGTAATTTGCCAAGTGTTGGCCTCTTTTTATAGTTAGAATTTGTTCTACTATAATTTGTTGATACATGTGTCTGCAGCTAATTGTGAAATTGTATTGTGCTTTTGTGTTTCTTTCAGAAGCTGAAGGCCCCCGGTGTAGGGAAGCTAGCTGTTTGTGCCCTTTTTGGTGGTGGTGTTTCCTTCACCGAGTGTTTTGCCGTTGGCACCTGCGTTCTTTCACTTAGCAAGTGTGAGAGTGAGTGTTTGTGTGGAGTGGAGTTTGGTGAGTGGTGTGGTCTTAGGATACTCACTGCCCAGCTAGCTCCCTACTGGTAAGCCTCAGCCTGAAAGTGTTTTTTTGTTTTCTGTTCTGGTGTACACCGAAATTCTTGTTCCTCCTGAGTCAGTAGCTTTTTATATATTTAAAAGAATTATTATTCTGAAAATAAAGTATTTTTGTATTCAGATCCACGTCTCTTGTCCTCTGTGGTAGCGAACCTGTGTTCTTGTGAAATTTCCCCGTTCAGTGAAACGGGGTGGCGTAGTCTGCTCTTTATTCTGCTATACTTTTCTCATAAGTGTAACTTTTGCCCTTCCACCACCTCGCCACATTGGGAAAAGTGATCTTATCCAAGGGCCATTCCCCACAGTCAGAACATAAGGAAAGCTCAGAAGTATAAAGGCTTGAGTAAAACTCTAGGAACATTTGATTAATTTTATGTGGATCATGAAACACTTCTTGTGGTGACCTTATTCCATTGATCAACCTTGATGCTGCTGATGCTCTGGCTTGATGAGCTAATAATTTATCTGCCTTATCACCTAGTTCAAAAAAACATTGCTTAAATTTAAGCAACTGCACTTCAGCCTTATTCGTGGTCAAAAGATCAAATTCCGTTTGCAAACGAAGGCGTTCTTTATACAGATCTTTATTTGGATCAACAGCATATTGATGATCTAAACTTTGTAGGTCCTTAAGGATTGTATCTAATTTAAGCTTGTCAGCCTTGTTGTTACCAGAAAAATAAGAAATTATCATACCTCTTAAATATGCCTTAGACGTTTCTCAAAGAGTCCCTCTATTAATAATTGGCATATCGTTGACCTCAAAAAATAGGGCTATTTGCTCAGACACATTTTTTTTAAAATCATCTCTAGCCAGAAAGAGAGAGGGGAAGCGCCACTGTTTGGGAGAATGTGCGAAATGGGAAAGATTAACGTCAACAGAGGTGGGTTCGTGATCCGAAATGACAATGCTGTGATAATCACAGCTTGATAGGTTTGAAAGTAGTATATTGTCTAATAGGAAAAAATCTATTCGTGAATATGACTGATGAATGTGGGAGAAAAATGAGTAGGAAATTTTGATCTCCAGGGATCGGACAGGCCCAGTCGCCCAGCAAAGGTATTCAAAGTTTTGGCTGAGTTAGTTGATACACAAGGTATGCTCGAGGATCGATCTAAAACAGTGTCTTGAACAAAGTTAAAATCACCCCCTATTATAACATGTCTTCTGTCAATATCAGGAATGGATGAAAAGAAATTGGATATAAACTTGTCATCATCCCAGTTTGGGGCATAAATATTTGCCATAACGATAGGCACATCTCTGAGTTTGCCAGTAATTAGGACATAACGCCCATTAGGATCGGACAAAACATTAGCCAACTCGAAAGGGGTATTTCTGTGAATAAGAATAGCAGCACCTCTTGCTCGAGCACTAAAATTTGAGTGATATAAATGGCCCACCCATGCTCTTTTAAGCCGTTGAATATCACTTGTCTTAAGATGGGTTTCTTGAAGAAAGAACACATCCTCCCTAAGATGTTGGAAATGAGACATAATGCGGCTAATTTTAATATTATTGTTCACTCCTTTAACATTCCATGATAAGAAACGAATACTGGAACTCTCTTCAGTCTTAGCCATTATCAATCGGCCACATGACAGTTTCATATCTGAGCAAAACACAAAAAAATAAAGGAGAAAAGAAACACTTCAAGGAAAATAAAATAAAACACAATAAAGCAAATTGGAAAGCCATAGCATTCAAAAAGGAAAAAGAAACAAAAACCCATTCCAAGATCCTAAATCCCATTCCTAACATATCAACCCAGAACCACGCAGAGAACCTGCTAAACATCAGCATCTCAATGCAATTTCTCAAAATTACAAAATTAACTATCAAATTGCACAAAGGACCCCGGCTCCACAAAAATATGTATTTTAGCTCATGAATAAAAAACAAAAAATGATCAAAATCAAACTACCAGTAACACAAAACAATGTTGTATATGACCCTTAACAGTCTGCATAAAAGTTCTCCTGGGCAGCAGATGTACAAAAATTACGGTCTTGTCAGTCTTATGATCATCCAGGAGCAAGATGAGTGAAAAGAGCGAAAACGACGTATCTTGTATAGCATAAATAGCTACGAACTCCGGTGTCCAGATATTGTATACTAGATGATAATATAAATGGTCTGGAAAGACAAATCCTTGGTCTGGAACTTGTGGAAACGAATTATCACAGACCTAGGTCTCCCCCCCGACTTTGGTTTCGGTGTGAGGGCGCAATGGGCACGATCCAAATCAGGAGGAGAGGTAAATAGGCCTGCACCAAAAATTTCCACTAAGAGCTCCGAAAAGAAAGTGGTCGGACAAGGGCCCTCAATCGTCTCAGGTAAGCCAAAGATTCGTATGTTATTTCTGCGGCTCCTCCCTTCTAGATCCATAACCTTGGCTTTGAGTTTAGCGTGTTCGTCAGTTAAAGCCGCAAACTTCGACTCTAGGGTTCCGACGCTCAGGCCGCTCGTGTCCGCATTTGCTTCAAGTGAGCAAGTCTCTGCTCGTGGTCGTTTACAGTTGTATGTAAAATGTCCAGTCTCGATTCCAAGGTGGAGAATGCTGATTTCAATTCTGAAGACAGTGCCGCCCTGTGTTCTTCCAGCAGCGTCGTCAGAGTAGCAATATCTGCTAAGTTCCCGCTAGCCTGTGTTTCGTCTTCTTAACTTCGTCTTTCTTGGCGTTTTGTCTAGATTTCGAAGCCATTTTCGCCCAGAAAGTTTCAAAGTAACGTTAGTAAGCTGACTGATTAATTGGATAATCAAGTCGTTGATGGGCCAAATATAAACTTTAAAATGAAAACTGTGGGAGCACGGGCGAAATGCTGCTACTCCCCACACATGTCAGCCGGAAGTCAGACCTTGCTTTGTACACTGGTGCGCAGTCATGTTGGAACAGGAAGGGGCCATCCCCAAACTGTTCCCACAAAGTTTGGAGAATGAAATTGTCCAAAATGTTCCTTTCACTGACTAAGGGGCCAAACCGTGGAATATAAAGTAGTGAGGAAATTTCACGGATGGACTTATTGCACAGGTGGCAACCTATCACTGCCCCACACTTGAATTCACTGAGCTCCTGAGAGCGACCCATTCTTTCACAAATGTTTGTATAAGCAGTCTGCATGCCTAGAGCTTATATACAACTGTGGCCATGGAAGTGTTTGGAACACCTGAATTCAATGATTTGGAGGATTGTCCCAATACTTTTGGCAATATAGTGTATGTGAACATAGCCCAAATATAATTTTCATCTCTTTATTATAAAAAAAAAAATATCCTTATACATTAGCAATATGACTAGTAATCAACAATTTAATTTACATTCACATTAGTATTCTCAAAAGTTTTCATAACATCACACAGTAGAATTTAGTGTGCTTTATTGGTTACATATACTTTGTTCAGATCATCTACTTACATTAAATGAAAACATTTATTAATACAAAGAAGAAGAAAAAAAGAAAATATTTGAAGAATCCTATTTCAGGACTAATTTCACATCAGACAGAGCACTACCAAAGGCCACTGGAGACCATAAGAAAGACATCCCATTTTGTTACCGTCTTATCAGCTTTTAATGCCATTTATTTATTTATTGGATATTTAAACATTTCTTCTAACAATAGAGGCTAATAAAAAATTATAAGGAGAGTTTACACAACACAACCCAGAATGGAGCTTATGTCTTACCAAGTGATATCCAAAGCCACAGCTCCAACCTTTCCTGTCGTTTTAATGAGAACCTTTTTTAATGCATGAAAACTTGCCAAGCTTGGACAGATAGAGAAAAGGCTGTATTAAACTACATTCTTGAATTAACCACATATTGATGCCCAAAAGCACACATAAAGTATCATAAGTTATATATATCTTCATAGCGAAAATGAACACATCCAGACCATATGCAACAGATATGCAAACTAGAATGCCAGTGATAATTACAAATGCCCTCTTTTTCTGATTGTGCATCTCTTCCTTCTGTGTTTCACCAGGACTTGGTCTTAATAGGATCTTGAGCACTCCTAGACTACAAGTAGTGATCACCAACAGGCTGATTGTGAGGGAGACAAGGTAGGCTGCAATCGGCGGATCTGGAAAGCTGAACACAAAAAATCCTCCATAAGACAAAGTCAGCATCCAGACCAGTCCAGCACTGATATATCTGTGCTTCACAAATGCTGGG
Source organism: Leuciscus leuciscus (assembly GCF_965113295.1). NCBI lineage: Eukaryota > Metazoa > Chordata > Actinopteri > Cypriniformes > Leuciscidae > Leuciscus > Leuciscus leuciscus. The sequence continues at coordinate 25,386 of NW_028118238.1, read as the reverse complement.
TTGCGGTACATCGCTGGATGGGCCACGGCTATGTAGCGCTCAACACAAATCAAACTATTCATAAAGGGACGTCCAACCATGTAGCTTCCAGAAGAGAAAATAGCAATGAACATTGTGTGTTGATAGTTGAGAGCAAAACCAACCAGTATAAATACAAAAAGTATGACAGTCAAAAGTTCTAATAGAGACAGGCTGACTGTAAAGATATCTGAGGTTGCCAGACTTCACCCTTTTCTAATGTCACTTGTCCCCAGCCAGAGGACCCAGACGTGGATAGGCAGAATGAAAAAGATCTGCAATGCTGTGACAGAAAGTCCAATGAAACTCCCTGGGTAAGAGTCTGTGCATGTAAAGACAAGATGATCTGTTTGGTTCTCGGAGACCGTCGTGTTCATCTTGCTTTTCAGTCAAAACAAGTGCAAATATCTAAAGAACATGAAGGACAACTGTGAAATGGTGCAATGAAGATTCATTTAAAAAATGAATAGACAGAAAGAGCAGACTTCAGTGAAAACATACATTGTTAGCAATAGTGACAGAAATGTAGCTATTAGATTGTATACTGACCTGGTAGTGGACTGATAACTATTAGAGTGGATCCAAAGTTTTTCATGCAGTGTTTATCCCACCTGGGTGTGCATCACTTATATCAGCTGTGTGTCTGGATGAATTATATCTGGAAAACATGCAAATAGAAAGCAGACCTTTAACGATTGTGTTGTTTTTAGTAAAGTGATTACACAGGTCCAAAATGTCATCAGATTAAGAGAAGAGAGCTGAATATTGCGGGATCTGAATGGACATTTCATAGTCAATAAATATATTTTATATTTACACAATTATTGACTAAAACAGCATCTATCTATCTATCTATCTATCTATCTATCTATCTATCTATCTATCTATCTATCTATATCTATCTATCTATCTGATATATAAAAGGTACAAGTTAATTGGATTCTGATATCTAAATAAAGTTTTGTAAATACAGTCAGTTAACGATTTTTGACTTTTGACAGATAGAGGTTGAACTGCAGTGTTTGGCACAAGGGTGCACCAACTTAAACTTAGACATATTTAAACATATTTAAACAATAAATATGATGTGGAAGTTGATCCCTCAGTACAATAACACATGAGACTGTCCCATAGCCGAACACCAGTGTAAGGCCTGCCCAATCGGTCCAACGACAGTTTCCGATAAGCGGTTGAAGTGATCTTTTCAGTGTGGCAAATTAATTTAATTATCTCTTTGTTTCATCTGACTCCGAAAATGAAAAAGGTTTAATTGATGTTTGTTAATCATTCAATTTAGGTGAATGCTTGATTATTCTATTTAACTCTTCATTGAAATTACCCTCGTTCATCATGATTCCTAAAACACTTCGAGTCTCGCACCGGCCGGGTATACAATCTCATAATCACAAACTAGTCAGTCTCAGTCATTAGACAGAGGCGATTGACTATATCCTAGACGGACGTACTCCATTTTGCTCATTCAAGAATGTTATTTAGTCCCCATAGATCTGAACACACTTAATTAAGGTAAGATACTGGCTGTGTCCAAAAACTGATTAATGCTGCCTTCGGAGGACACATTTCAAGGTCGGAAGGCATCAAGGCACGTATGAATGCAATGTTAGTTTCACTTCCTGTGTCCTGAGACCTTCATCTGATCGATTTTTGAAGTCAGCACAGATGTATCCTTCTTCGGCTTTGATATCCCAGAATCCTGTGCTTTCCAGTCTGTGACAGTTGAGCTAGAAAAATAACGATGAAAGTTGCGGCTGGTTGTCAGTTTGTGTGTAAATGTACATTTTTGATCAATGTTTTCCACTTATGATGTCATTTCTAGCAAGAAATTACTATTGTAGTCATTAAAGGGATAGTTCACTTTGAAATTCAATTTTGGTATGTTTTAGCTTACCTCAAGGGCATCCAAGATGTAGGTGTCTTTGTTTCCGCAGTAGTTTAAATTTTGATATTTTTAGGTCAAACCGTTCTTGTCTGTCAGTCATATAATGCAGATCTATCACCACCTCAAAGAGCATGCACAGTCCAAATTAAACAATTCCCCATCGTAAGTACACATTGATGGCCTAAGACACGAAACGAGCGGTTTGTGTGAGAAAACGAACAGTATTTATATCGTTTTTACCTCTTGTACACAACCAACAAGTGATCTAAGGGCGCGCGCGCTTCCTGGTGTGTGACGTGTACATGCGTTCTGGCTTAGTCTGCGCAAGCGCCGGAAAGCGCCGGAAGTGATCTCTCGTGCGTGTACGTCACTCATTGTTTACACAGAACAGAGATTGTAGGTAAGACGGCTAATAGAAATGGTACTAAGAACTATAATACTGTTCGTTTTCTCACACAAACCGCTTGTTTCGTGTCTTAGGCCATCAGTGTGTACTTACGATGGGGAATTGTTTAATTTGGACTCTGTGCATGCTCTTTGAGGTGGTGACCATAGACCTGCATTATATGACTGACAGACAAGAACGGTTTGACCTAAAAATATCAAAATTGAAACTACTGCGGAAACAAAGACACCTACATCTTGGATGCCCTTGAGGTAAGCTAAAACATACCAACATTTAATTTCAAAGTGAACTATCCCTTTAAATATTTACTTAGTTTTCACCAAAGCTTGCTCTATTTTGCTGTAGATCATTAAACCGTAACACTGCCTCAGAAGTCTGTCCGAAATCAGTTTCGTGAGGTACCTTCGTGCCCAATCGCTGCCTGCAAAGTCATTGCCTGATAGGGAAGCAAGGCAACAAGTCACTGCCTACGTTTTCGGATGCAGCCCATATCTAACCAGAGGCCGCAACCATTAACCAAGCTGACCAACTTAACTACTTCTAATGGTCACTTTGTATAATCATGCCGTGGTTTCTCACGTACACTTAGTAAGAATAATACTATACAATAATTAGAGGTTGAGGCTCGCCCTATGTAAATGCAGCTGCTTTTTTTAATTTATTTTGAAATGCGCACATACTTTTATTTTGACATGCCGAAAACCGGAAGTAGCGGCTGTTTGCTTCGGTAAGCTCCGTAAGAAAAGCGCAGAGACCAAGCACACATGTAGCAGTGACACCTGTCTAGTTTCATTTTTTATTCTTTATAATCCATGATTCGTGGTGTTTACTACAACTGTGTATAAGCTAAAGAATAAATTTTTTGACTGAAGATTGCTTCTGGAAAAGTACTCTGCCGTTGGTTGATAAGCAGGCTAAAGTGGTCAGTATTACTCTGTATTCTTTGTTATTTATGTAACGATTGCAATATTTAATGTTGTCTATTTTGTTTACCTGAACTTTTAGTTCTACGGTGTTAATAAACATCTGTTAACGGAACTGGAGTCTCGCATTCGATCAATGGGCGGCATACCCTATTTAGATTGGTTATCATTGCTCTGTTGCTCGTCTAAACGGAAAAAAAAAGCGATTATTAGCCTCTACAGTTCTAAGTTTACATTGACTAATGTCGGTGTGCGCCTCTGCTCCACCTAAGCTGGATTTCAGTCCATTTACTAACCTGATCGTAGAATTGTGGTGTTATGGATTTAACATAATCTACTAGAGTTAATAATTTCAGATTAAGTCAGAATAAATCCAAATGTAACAATTTATTATTAGTCAGGTAAATGTATCATACCAATTACATAATCAATTCAAAGATAATCAATACAATAACTTCAAATGCTCAGAGATAAAGAGAAAAGATGTATAAGCTACCTGACATTAGAAAAATACATAAAGCTGAGTGTCTGGACATTCAGCATTACGGGCTGATCTGGTTACAAAATCGCCATGAGCCTCTTGGAGCATTTCATTCTATAATCAGACCAAGACAAAACATCCCCCAATGTAGGGAATGAACATACAATAGGAATTTGCATTGACTAGAGTTACAGACATACGGAGTTCACACCTTGTCGAGGAACAGGAGGTAGTTTGGATGAAGGACCCTGGGAAAACAGTGCACACCCAATAAGCAAAGAATCTCTAAACCCATATTATCATCTGGTTTAATTCTGTGGAGATGAGACCATTGTACCAGTCACTAGTGATGTAGTACTCGAGTCCGGTCTCGAGACCGATTTCTGCTTTCTCGGACTCGACTCGGACTTGTTCCTTCAAAGACTCGGTCTTGACTCGGACTCGACCCTTCAAAGACTCGGTCTTGACTCGGACTCGGCATAGGCGGTCTCGTCCCCATCACTAGTCCACTAGAATACATACCACTAGAAAATTGAACTTGCTCTGCGTGTCCTAACTATGATTAAAAAGTCAGGGTGGGCTTGACATGTTGATGACAGAGCAGCACTGTTGAAGCAGTTTAGAAAAATAGGCAGAAGATGATGCATGTGGTAGGGATTTTTTTAATGATAGTAAAAGCATAGTCCATATTAAGACGTTAAGACTGCTCCTCTAAACAATTCCCAATCTAGCTTAGTCTGTAGGCCTAACTGTTGATTATTAACTGGGGTGATATTAAATCATGAATATGAAAACTGACATGTTTTATGGTCTTGGTCTCGACTCCTAAAGACTCGGTCTCGACTCGGACTTGCTTCCTCAAAGACTCGGTCTTGACTCGGACTCGACTGAATTTGAAAACCAACGGACTCGGTCTCGACTCGGACTCGACCCTTCAAAGACTCGGTCTTGACTCGGACTCGGCATAGGCGGTCTCGTCCCCATCACTACCAGTCACACTGAGACATTTTAAATGATACCAAAATGACTGTTAATGAATGAATGAATGAATGAATGAATGAATGAATGAATGAATAGCTTTATTGGTCACTAGTCACAAGTACCAGCGAAATTCCGCCATCAACCTGTCCATACAAACATACATACAATATGACAAGGGGGTAGACAGGACAGGAAGACAGAGCATTTTAGGAAAGAATACAGCATAACATGAGGAGAGGTGAGGAGAAAAAAAAGGCCACCCCCAGACTACGCTCCTGTAAGGAGTCCAGTTTGGGAACAGTAAAAAACACCTCAGCAACATTGGCACATAATCAGTACACAACATGAACACACAAGACTTGCAAAAGGGGAGGATAGTTGGGGATGGAGGTAACCCAGCACAAACAAGCAGCCATCCGGTTCCTGCAGCCATTCTTCGGCGCTGGTCGGACCCGCCTGCCAGACTGGTGGTATGTAGCGTCGAAGGCGAGGGATGAGGGTATGGGGTGGTGATTGCATATCTGTATATATGTAGTGCGTGTATGTGTAGGCCTGGAGAGCCGCTGCGTCTGGCATCCTAATCTAGCCTCAGTCCGCAGGATTTCATTGCGAAACACAGCAATTGCTATGGAGACAGCCTTGATCAGGTCCCGGACAGAGTCAACAATCAGCAGGTGTCTGTGGGGGAGGGGGGAAGGAACGCAAGAGCGTCACGCTGCAGTGCTCCACGGGGGGAGTTGTAGTTCCAGCAGCAGCCTCGGCCAAGGCCAGTGCTGGTTGAGGGGGGCCGAAAGCAGATAAGATTGGGGTTGTTTGGTCTTGGGACGAGTAGCTGCATTCCAATTTACGCAGCCCCTGGTCCATTTTGGTCTCCGAAACGATCCATTTGCCTTTGCAAAGCTGTAAGCTTCTCCAAGATGTTATCCATATTTTGGTTCAAAGTCACCAAAGTCACAGTCTGAGTGCTGACAGCTCTGCCCACTGCTTCAATCATGACGGGCAGCCTTATGGGGTTTTGGACAGCTGTCACCGTCTTCTTAATTCCTCGATAAACCAGGGCAATGCCTAATCCAAACAGCAGAAAACCTGTTATCATGGTTCCGAATAGGTAGATGTCTTCAATGTCCTCCACGGAAAGAGCCGCCAGACACACGACCCGCCACTTCCCCCCCGCGTCCATCGTGTAGCCAGCTGCAAACGTTCCGGCAGGGCAGTCAGGTTCCCCCGAACCCAAGCTTCTCGTCGAGAAGATGGTGTCAATTGCGCTGAGAGACCAGTTGATCAATTCCATAATTTCTTAGTTTGGAGAGCAGTGCGGAGAGAGTCTCTCAAAGTACAAGTAGACTAGACGAGACGAGAGGAGCAAAGCAGGGGAGATAAGGGAGAGGAGGGTAAGAAAATGCGACCGCCTTCGTTGAGAGCAAAAGAAGAAAAGCTTTAATTAACTTGTATCGACATAGAACATTATAATTTTTATATCATCTTTGTTATATACTGTATAAGTGAACGTATAAGTGAAAGTAACTTCATCTGGACAATAACTTTATCCTAGAGCTGCTGTAAAGCCAAAACAATCTCTGTTACTCTAATTTCCTATTATCGCTGTAAAGCTGCTTTGAAACAATGCATATTGAGTTGAGTGAAGAAAAGGATGTGTAAAGGGAAGGAAGTGGGGGAGAAGGAACAAATTGTGAAGGAACATTTAATGCAAAATACCACTTATACAATTAATTAAAGGAATTCCTGTTTATTTGTTTATTGGACTTCTTGCCAATTTAAACAATACTGGTAAAGCAATCTTGATAGAGAAATGAGAAGGAGAGAAGATGGTTACAAAACCCAACCCAGAACTGACCTTTCATCTCTATCTGAGAGCCACTGCTCTGCATAGATGTGCTATTTATGAGGACGTGGCTTCAACATTTTGTGCTGTTTTAATAAAAACCTTTTTGATGCATGAAAACATATCATGCTTGGACAGATAGAGAAGAGGCTGTATAATACTACCTTGTTGCAATAACCACATATTGATGCCCAGCAGCACACAGAAAGCATCATTAGAAATATTATTGCTAATGGTGAAAATTAGTATATCCAGGCCATATGGAACAGATATGCAAACTAGAATGCCAGTGATAATTACAAATGCCCTCTTTTTCTGGTGGTGCATCCCTTCCTTCTGTGTTTCACCAGGACTTGGTCTCAACAGGATCTTGAGCACTCCTAGACTACAAGTAGTGATCACCAAGATGCTGATTGCTAGAGAACAATAGTAGACCTCCATTTGGGTGCGTGGATAGGTGCAAACATAAAGTCCTCCATAAGCTACACTCAGCATCAAGACTAGTCCAGCACTGATATATCTGTGCTTCACAAAGGCTGGGTTGCGGTACATCGCTGGATGAGCCACAGCCATGTAGCGCTCAACACAAATCAAGCTGTTCATAAGGGGTCGTCCAACCAGGTAGCTTCCAGAAAAGAACAAAAAAAGGAGTACGGTTTGATGGTTAAAAGTAAAAGGAGCCATATCTAAAGAATACATTATGATCACAAAAACCTCTAGTGCAGAAATGTTCATTATAAAGATTTCTGAGGCTGCCAGACGTCCCCTAATTCTAAAGTTTCTTGAGCCCAGCCAGAGGACCCAGATTTGGATGGGCAGGAGGACAAAGATGTTCAGTGTTAGTACAGAAAGTTGAACTGAATACCCTGGGATGGAGTCTTTGCATGTGACCCCAAAAGAAGATGTTTGGTTCTTGGAGACAGTGCTGTTCATTTTTCTCTTCAAGAAGTCAAGTGTCTAAAGAACGTAAAGAACAACAAATAATGCAATGGTACAATGAAAACACATTTGAAAACTTTAAAAACAAGACAACACCTGTTTTTCTCAGTGGTGACGATGAACAATATAGAAATGCAAACTATAACTTACACTGACCTGATGTTAACTGGACAGATAACATTCTGAGTGGTCATACCTGCTGCTCCTCTCATGTTAGTTTCATCCCACGGCACATATGTTTGCATTTGGATGAAATATGAAAGGAAAATATGCAAATATGGAATGAAACGCAGCATTTTAAAATCGTGTTCATTTGAGTTTGTGATCACAATCTCAAAATAAGAAGTGAAGAGAACTAATATTGCAACCTTTTGAATGTCACATTTAATGCACTAATGTGATAACAATATGGATTCTTATTAATCTATCTAATTAAGCTTATTAATTAATGTAAACAGGATTTAGTTAAAAATTATAAATGGAAAGTGTGTATCTAATTGGTCCTTTTTATCTGGTCATCTTTTTCACTATTTTGGCTTTAGTTAATTTCACATTTATTTTTGTCCTCCTGTCAAACCTTTTAAATACCACAATTAAATACAATTGAATTCTTATTCAATTCAATATTTTTTAACCTTTCTGATGATAAAGTCATTAAAGCACTTTCTGGGCCCTATTTTAACGATCTGAAATGCAAGTATCAAACGCGAAACGCAAGTAACTTTGTGGGCGGATCTCGGGCACTGTTGCTATTATACCGGCGGGATAAATGACTCTTGCACCCGACGCCAATCTAAAATGGGTTGGCCTGAATTAGCTACATTACTCATAGGTGTGGTTTGGGCGTAACATGAAATAAACCAATCAGAGGATCATCTCACATTCCCTTTAAAAGCAGGTGTGCTCGTTCCATGGCAGATGGCTATTATAACGGCGGATTTGCCAGGCGCACACCAAGAGCGGTTCACAACCGAGGAGACCGACGTTCTCGTCAGGGCCTGTAGTGGAAAATTTAGATTTTCATTGATTTTCAGCTTAAGACACTGAAATGCTATCTGTTGGTACTATCTATAGCCTGTGTGGGAGCAGGGAACTTTATCGTGATTAATGTATGTTCCTACACCTGAAGAGTGTGAGCGAGACATGCAAGGAGCAACTGGACAGAGAACCTCTGACCCCTAAGGTCAGAGGTTGTCCGATTTGGGACCTAGGAGCTTGAAAGTACAGATTTAGCTTACTAGCCGGGAGCCTCTCCATCTAAGGAGTGAAAAGGCCTTGAGGCAGAGGCCTTGAAAACAGTATAAAAGGCTGTCCCGTTCCCTCCTCCCCTGTCTCACTTGCTCCACAGTGTGACTTCTGTGTGGGCAACTGGACCTATTCTTGTAAGAATAAATGCTTTTTAAAAGACAATTGGATTCAGAGTGTCTCTTACGCAGTGATGATGATGTTCAAGAAATTTTTGCCACAACAGGGCCGTAAAAGACAGAGAAGTGACATTGTATTGGGATGGGAGAAACCCACCCAAATAAGCTTCGGTTAAACAGGCATATAATAATTTGGGTAAATGTGTAAGCTAGATTTATGCCGATTTTTTCACATCTTCATGGACACCACAATGATTTCACTTGTGTGGAATATTTTTCCTTGTAATTATGTAGGGTTTGCAAAAATGTCAACTACTGCGTCTGTGTAGATGAGAGAAGCAAAGTGTATGCGCGTTGTGCACACGCTACATTATGGCCAAGCATGCGCCCTTAAAATAGCATCTGAACGCACCACTGAAAACACGCCACTGACTTTAGAATAGGTTTTTCCTGGTCTGTGGCGGAATTGTTTTCTGGAACTGCAAAATAGCACCAGGGAACGTTTGCGCCGGAACACGCTTTACGCTTAACCGACCCCAAAAAAGTGAATGAACATCTGCAGAGAGCAGTCAAAATGTAACTTTTTGTAAATGGCATTGCACTGATACATACTGTGACTGTGGAGGGCAGTATAACGTACGTATAACAGATCGGTTTAGAGCATATTGATGTGAAAACTAAACAATACAGAAAGCAGCTCTCATACAAAAAATACTAAATAGGTCACCATGAAATTGCCAATTTTCCATATGTTAGCTTTTAACGAAGAGGGTGCCATTCGAATTTGGCGCTCAGCCATCATGCGTCTCTGTTATGTGCATGCAACAGACTGTCTGCGCACTGCACGTCCGCTTTAGAGTTCCGCCTTTTGAGTTCCGGCAATATTACGTTATTAGAAAAAATATATATTTTTTAGAAAATCGATTTTTGACATTTGTAAATCGATTCAGAATCGTCCACATCCGCATCGCGATGCATCTAAGAGTCGATTTTTTCCCCTACCCCTACTTCAAGTATTGTTAAAACGAGCCAATGCACATTGGCGTGCGTGAATTGCATCTCGTGCTCCGCCCCGCAGCGCGGGTATACACACGGAAGTGGATACACGCACCACTTGTTTTTCGCTGAGGAGCCGAGCGGAGCCCAGAGTCAGCAGTAGTTTAGCAATAGTGGCGACGGGACCACGTCTCTGTTCCCTCCTTCAGGGAACGTCGGTTACATACGTAACCGAGACGTTTCCTTTAAGTCGCTCACATTCGACGTAGTCGTACGTTACGACTGATTGGGATCCCTAAAACACCACTCGTGCTGCCACCTTCCAGTGCCTAGACAAAAGCCTCCTGATCCTCCCGCATATTGAGGCGGAGATAGGACAGGGCTTAGGCCAGGAAAGTCACTGCTTTTCCTCAAGACCACTGGGAAACCGTTACCTTTTGTTGGAAGGCATACGCTGCGGAAGCCACATCCTGCCCATAGGAAGGTAACATGTGGAGAATAACACATATGGACTGAGGGAATTAGCAGGCAGTACAACATATGGAATGTCACTGAGGTGGCTTGTTACGTTCCACGTGCGTTTCGCTGGCGTGGGAATGATGTTTTCGCTCGCTGATGCACTACACGTGTGTTGTGCGTTCATTGAGTTTTCTTTCTGTTTGTGCCCGCCTCTAGGTCGCTGTGACTGGCTGACTCATCTGTCAGTTATCCTTAGGGCGGAGCACCAGAACCAATCAGAGGCAGTCCAGCTGGTTTAAGAGAGATGGCGGGTTCATTCACTTGTCTCTCTCCCTCTCTTGCGGTAGCAAGCTGTTATGCGGCGTGCTGAGTTTTTGTATACTCCTTGAGAGTTTTTGTCTGTTTAATCTAATCTACCCGGAGAAGTGTGCTATGTGCTTAAGTGTTTATATTTATATTTAGTAACTTATTCGTATTACGTGTGTATCACTATATGAGAATATAACAAGAGTTTTCAGCTGCAAAGCTATTTTGGGAAGGAACATCAGGTCAGTATATCGCGATATACATTTTTCCTGTAGCTGCTTTTGTGTATATACACACCAGGTAAGAGGTGAGCGCCAACCCTTGTATTTTTATTATCCAAGATGGCGCCGCGGATGGCTGCCTCGGTGTGGAGCTCTCCAGTTATTGTGTTGTTTTTGTTGGTTTGTTCTGCGTTTAGTCATTCTTTTCCTATCAGTTTCACCAAAGACGAACTACTGGACATTAGGAAACACACACCAGACAACTTTTTTACAGATTTTGATTACTCAGACGTTTTACTGGACATTCTCGTCGGAGGGGCAGCGGTGTTGTTCAAACGCGCGGTCAGACGCAAACGCGGGAAGCGCGCTGGCGCGCTGGTTAAACTCCGCGAGCGCGGCCTCCGTACTGCACTCCCCAGTATTCATCTTGCGAATCTCCGATCTCTTCCTAACAAAATGGACGAACTTCTTCTCCTCACCCGCACTAACAAGGATTTTTTAAACTCCGCTGCTCTGTGCTTCACTGAAACCTGGCTGAGTGAAGCCATACCGGACAACGCACTACATCTGCCGGGCTTTCAGCTGTTCCGAGCGGATCGCATCGCGGAACTAACGGGGAAAACGAGAGGTGGTGGATTGTGTTTCTACATTAACGAAAGTTGGTGTTCAGATGTAACAACACTGAAGAAGATGTGCTCTCCTAATTTAGAGGCACATTTCATAAACTGTAAACCTTTCTACTCGCCGCGGGAGTTTTCCTCATTCATTCTCGCGAATGTTTACATTCCTCCAGACGCGTGTGTGAGCGCGGCGATACAACAGCTGGCTGAACATATAGCTGAAATGGAACAAAGGTACCCAGACTCTCTTTTAATCATTCTTGGGGATTTTAACAAAGCAAATCTCTCCCGTGAACTGCCAAAATACAGACAGCATGTTACATGTCCTACCAGAGACAGTAATATATTGGACCACTGTTACACCACGATAAAGAATGCGTATCACTCCGTCCCACGGGCAGCTTTGGGGCTCTCTGATCATTGTTTGGTTCATCTTATACCGACCTACAGGCAGAAACTGAAATCAGCTAAACCTGTAATAAGGACTGTAAAAAGATGGACCAACGAAGCAGAGCAGGATCTACAGGCCTGCTTCGATTGCACTGATTGGACTGTTTTTGAAGCTGCAGCCACCGATCTGGATGAGCTCACAGATACTGTAACATCATATATCAGTTTCTGTGAGGATACATGCATTCCTACCAGGACATTCTTATCATTCACTAATGATAAACCATGGTTTACTGGGAAACTCAAACAGCTTCGTCATGCCAAAGAGGATGCTTACAGAAGTGGGGATAAAATCTTGTATAACCAGGCCAGAAACAGACTGACAAAGGAGATCAGAGTTGCTAAAAGAAGCTACTCTGAAAAGCTGAAAAAACAGTTTTCAGCCAACGACCCGGCATCAGTCTGGAGAGGCCTGAGGAACATCACCAACTACAAATCACCATCCCCCCGATCTGTGGAGAATCAACAACTGGCTGACACTCTCAATGCATTCTATTGCAGGTTTGAGAAGCCCAGACTCACACCTCACACCCGCTCTGATGTGCACTTCACACATCCACCATCACCTCCTGCAACCCCTCTCCTCCCCCCTTCTGCCATCCAACCTGAGCTTAAGGTCTGTGTGGAGGACGTGAGCCGAGTCTTCAAAAAACAGAAGACTAGGAAAGCTTCAGGCCCAGACGGCATCTCATCTGCTTGTCTAAAAGCCTGCGCTGACCAACTGGCCCCAGTCTTCACGCAGATCTTCAACAGATCATTGGAGCAGTGTGAAGTTCCCTGCTGCTTCAAACGCTCCACTATCATTCCGGTTCCCAAAAAACCTAAAATCACTGGACTTAATGACTACAGACCTGTCGCTCTCACGTCTGTGGTCATGAAGTCGTTTGAAAGACTGGTGTTGGCCTATCTGAAGGACATCACTGGACCCCTTCTGGATCCCTTTCAGTTTGCTTACAGAGCAAACAGGTCTGTGGATGATGCAGTCAACATGGGACTTGGTGCCAACATGGGTGCCCCCCTGCCAACCCTCCAGGACCTGTACTCTTCCAGAGTGAGGAAGAGAGCAGGTAAAATCATCACAGACTCCACTCACCCTGGACACCCCCTGTTTGAACTGTTACCGTCAGGACGGCGACACAGATCACTGGCCACAAGAACATCCAGGCACAGGAACAGTTTCTTTCCACAGGCCATTTCCCTTCTGAACACTTAACATGCCCCCCAAGGCATATGCCTGCAAGTGCAATACTCCCACTGTCTAGTGCAATATTCTCTTAACTCAGGTGATATTTATATTTATATTATTCATACTACTCAAAATACTGTAAATATGTTCATAATCTGTAACATGCACTAGACTCCCACTGTCTAGTGTAATATTCTCTAACTCAGGTGATATTTATATTTATATTATTCATACTTCTCAAAATACTGTAAATATGTTCATAATCTGTAAATGTTTATTCAGACTAAACCCAACTGTGACCCCTTTTTTTTACTTTTTATACTATTTTATTTTATTTTATTTTTTTATATATTTTATTCTTAGAATTTGTATTACTATGTTTCTTGTTGTATTTGTATTTGTATATGTGCACTGGAAGCTTCAGTACCAAGAAAAATTCCTTGTGGGTGCAAGCACACTTGGCAATAAAGCTCTTTCTGATTCTGATTCTGATTCTGATTATTAGTCAGGTTATTTAGGCGCCGGAAGCGCGAAGATTTCGGTTTGTTTTCTGCATTTTTCTTTGGTTAGGTTTAGGGATTAGTTAAGGATTGTTTTGTTATGTTTTGTTATTTCCTTTGGCGCCACTTAAGTTCTTTCCCATTTTTCTTTTTCTTTTATTTATCATTGTACATAGCCCACAGACATATAATTGCTTTGACTGGATTCAGTGGCTACGGCTTGTTGTAAAATAAAACTCCAGTCAAATTTCTCTCTCAGAAGTTGTCTGTCATGTTTCCTTCCACCACATTCCACACACCAGTGGTGTTTTAATATCCTTAATGTTATGTATATTTCCTAGACACTTTAATATCGTAACATGGCTCCAGCCGATAACAGGGGGGAGACGCAAGAGCAGGCTCTGCCAAGGGAAGACACGGGCTCGCCGGAGGGAGCTGTACCGTGGAAGAATACACACATGGGATCGCCGTAGGGATCGCAATATATGGACCCAGCCTAGCACAAGTTCACCAGTGCATATGAGTGGTAGGCCTAGCATCAGACGCTCCGCCACGTCCAACGCTGAAGGGGTGTCGAGGAACTCAACAGGGTTCGGCTAAAGGGGAACTCAACTAGAGCAAAATGGCGCACATATCCAGTCCAAAGGAGGGGAATGGCGCAGCAAGCCAACACTACAAACCGGGCTAACGGTGAAGCTGGCTTCATGTGAAGGGAGCCCACGGAAAGCAACCGGCTCAACACATAGGCTATTTTCCTAGCAAATGTGCTGGTGTCGCCCAACCCGCATGCTCTGTCAGCAAGGCACTCTGGAGGAGCTCACTACCCAGGTGAACACGGTGCACCTTGTAAAAAACACACACACAAGATGATGGCAACCACTATGTAGTGGGCTAAGAAGAAGGAGAAGAACACCAACAACGAACAGGTTCCACTTCAGGTCGTAAGCAAGTCTAATCTTTTTAGAGGGAGCTCTCGCAGAGTGATAGTATCTATGTTCTTTTGAGGTAGATAGCTGAACCTCCGCAACGAGACCTGGGTTTCCCAGGGTCTGGTGCGGGTACCAACGGTGCCCCTTCCCTGAGATGTCTCAGAGGAATGGGTCAGGAAGGGCTGTCGAGAGGAGCATAAGTTCGAGGGAATGAGGTCCAGTTGGGCCATTAAGGGGCAACTAAGAAAACCTGCTCCTTCTCCTTCCTGACTTAGCACAGTGTTGTGCAAGAAGACTCACTGGGGATTTTTTACGCATTTTGCATTTTGAATGAGGTCCAGTTGGGCCATTAAGGTGCAACTAAGAAAACCTGCTCCTTCTCCTTCCTGACTTAGCACAGTGTTGTGCAAGAAGACTCACTGGGGATTTTTTATGCATTTTGCGTAGGCTCAGGGGTCAGCTGTATGCCAGTGTCTCCGTGTTTCAGAGAGTAAACAACTGGCAAGGGGACGAGTACAATGAAGTACAGGCAACTTTTAAAAGCCGGCCTTCATATCGGCTGGATGGACGGCTCAATCGCATCCTTCGCCAGTAGGAATGCGATGATCGCTCACACTACAGACACACATTCGGAAACACTGAAGTATAACGAATAGCGCTGAGCATGGGCAGGCGCCGGACAAACTTAATCGTCTTAGCCGAGTCTGCTGGAACGGAGGAACCGGCTGGATCAGTCGGGAGCACCAACCAATGCTTCAACGGACCGACGCAGGGGGACCAAGGGTACCACAGACGTACTCAGAGTGATGCAGCGAGGTAGAGAACAGGAGGCTAGGAAGGCCCGAAGCGGGGTCTGAGTGTGTAGTGCAACTCTTACCTGTCCCAACATTTCTAAATGTAGGGACACAATGTAGGATTTCTAAATGTAGTGCAACTCTTACCTGTCCCCAATATTCTAAACTATTCTTTTAGAATGTTATAAAAGGATATGAGTGCGTTCGAAGAAGAGCTTGGACAAATTGATTGGGCACCCCTTTTATCTACTGAAGATGTGGAAACTGCTTATAAATTCTTTATAGAGGAAATAAAAAACATAAGGAATAAATATAAAAAAAATTGCTGGAAATAGTCATAAAAATAATAATTTACCATGGATTACTGAACAGGTATGGATGCTCATGAAAAAGCGTGACATTGCTTTAAAAAAAGCTATAAAATCTGGATTATGACAGGACCGACTTCTTTTTAATAGTTTAAGAAACAATGTAGTTAAGATAATATGGCAGGCTAAGGCACAATATTTTATTAACATTTAATAGTAAAAAGGTATGGAAAACTATAAATCAATTAATAAAGAAAGACTCTAAATTATGTAGTAAATGTTTAGAATTAAATTTTAAAGGGAGAACAATTGATAAGCCTGATGAAATTACTGATATATTTAACAATTATTTTGTTGACTCAGTTCAGAGTTTGACTGATAAATATGGAATTAAATATAAAGAACTAAATTCTGTTAATTCAGTCAAACATGCATTTTATCTAACAACAGTTTCAGAGAATAACATTCAAAATATTATAAAAGATCTAAAACATTCTAATGCTAAAGATATAGATGGTTTGGATTGTATTTTTTAAAAAGTAATAGTGATATTTTTTTAGCACCAATCACTCATTTTGTGAATTTATCAATTAGACAATCTATTTTCCCAAATTGTTGGAAAACTGGATTAGTTACTCTAGTTACTCTACTCAAGGCAGGTGATCCGAGTAATGTAGCAAATTATAGACTGATTTCAATTTTGTCAGTAGTGTATAAATATTAGAAAAAGTAGTAACTGAGCAAATTGTAAATTTCTTAAATGTACAAAATATTTTATTATGCCCTATGCAATTTGGATTCCGTAAACAGCATTCGACAGAAACGGCTGTAGGCTATGTTATTTTATCAAAAACAGGTCAAAATTAGATAAGGGTGGGGTTGTGGGTGCAGTATTCCTTACAATATATTTTATTGTCTAAATTATTATATTTGAATTTTTCAGTAGAAACAATGAAATGGATTGAATCTATCTTACATCAAGGAAACAGTGTACCCGGATTGAAATGCATGTATCGTTTTACAGGCGTACCTCAGGGGTCTGTATTAGGGCCCCTACTTTTTAGCTTGTATTTAAATGATTTACCTGATGTTTGTCTGGATGTACATATTCAAATGTACGCAGATGACACTGTGATTTATGTACAGGGTAAAACAAATGAACAAGTGGCACAAAAATGAGGTGTCGCAATGTCCAAAATTTCAGATTGGCTTAATCAGTGTTGTTTAACATTAAATGTTCAGAAAACTGCCTGTATGTATTTCAAAATTAAAAGGAAGGAGGAGAATCTACCAGATATATTAGTGTGTGGTGAAAAATTACAAATTGTGCCAGATTTAAAATATTTATTAGAGTTATCTTAGACACGCATTTAACATTTGAATAGCATATCATTTTTTTTTTTTTTAATGTATTACTTCATGGTCACACTCAGGAAAATCTGCTCTTAGACCTTTATATACCTTATACAAACTAGTTCTAAAAGTATTTGACAAGAAACCAAATAGATATCATACATTTTTTGGTACTTTTGACAAGTTTATTGTTTTACAACTGTTGTTTAATGTACAAAATTGTTAATGATCTTGCACTTAAAAGTATTTGTTTCTTTGCGTAGATAAAATACAAGACAAACAAGAGCTTCATCAAGAGGTGACTGTGAAGCACATTTTAGAGTAACTGAGTTTGGTCGATCAGCTTTTTCTGTAAGTGCTGTTAACAACTGGAATAATTTACCAATTAATATTAGACAGTGTCTTAAAGAGGAGTCAGGTCTGTAATCATTAAATACTCTTATGCTTTGTCAAGGTTTTACAATTTTGGGGGATTGATTTTGTAACATTGTGTGTAGGATGTACAGTATATTGAGGTTTATTTGGTAGTAATTTGGATTGCTGTTTTTATTGTTAAGTGATTGATATTATGTTGTATATTTGTGGGGAGATTTTATTGTAAGAAATGATTTTTTTTTTTTTTGTATGTATTGTACGGTACTTTCCTGCCCAGGGACTGCAAATGAAATTTAGCTTTGTAGCTAATTCTGGGACAGTTTCTTACTGTCCTTTGCCCCTGTCAAATAAAAAAATAAAAAAATAAAAAACATGCCAGCAGAGAGTGCATGAGAAGGCGTGACCGGATCCTTGAACCGCACACAACTGCCCAAAAACCGTTCCCAAAAGCTTGGCCGTGACGTGCATGAATGACTACCGTCCAGTGGCACTCACTCTGATAATTATGAAATGCTTTGAAAGGCTGGTTATGGCCCACATGAAGGATACCATCTACATTAATGTGGACCCCCATCAGTATGCTTTAGGGATCGACCGATATGGATTTTTTAGTGCCGATACCGATTTTTTTTTCATCAGCCTTAGCCGATGACCGATACGGGCTGGCGATTTTCTTGGCCCGATATTTGGAGCCGATACTGCTTTTGCTCACTCAATTTAAATCATAAAAATGACACGATGATAACAAATGTTACAAGTCTCAATTTAAAAAAGGAACATTTATTGAACTTAAAACAATATTTGACAAATATTAAAAACATGTGAGGTAGAACAAGTAAAAAAAAAAGTTAAGTGCTGAAAATACTGAAAATAAATATTTAAGCATAATTCAAATTCTGAAAATAAATTCTGAAAATAAATATTTAAGCATAAATAAAATAATTTGACTGGAACATGTTATTCTGTGTAGTTGTCTGATATATGTAATCGTGATCTCCATTTTAAACAAAACAAAAACGATTTAAAACCAAATAAATTAGGGACTGTTCACATATCGCGTCTAAATAAACGTGTGGAAAGCACGGCCGCGCCGCTTTCTCCTTTCTACAAGTGCTTGCGCTCCCGTGGCGTCTGTCGTTGCTATGCAACCATGAACTGCTCTCTCCATGATGACGAGGAAGTAAGGATTAATTTATTTCTAGCCCTTTACGACTACATTTATTTATGGAGATGAGAAATAAAAACCCGCCCTGTCCAGCTATGATTAGCTGTTCGGCCGAGCTTTCGATGTTGTCATGGAAAGGTCAGTTGTTTTTTGTCACAAGACCTGCGTGCGCTTGTGGCATTCTGAAAAGTTTCAATGTTTTCATCTCACCACGGCATAGGAGCGCCTGGACAAACGAGCGCGCTGCATCGCATGCGTCGCAACCACGTCGCTTCTTTTATGAGCACACGTCCAAACCTCAGCCAGGTGGTCGCTGAATAAAACTCCCACAAATATCATGGAATCACGGAACAACGTCGGCATTATTTAATCCTATGACCAGTGTTCGTAACAGCTGCCGTATGCATATGGATATCCTCAAACTTAGCTATTTGCAGTTCCCTAAATACAATGACAAGCAGTTTTATAGATGAGGCATTCGCGTTTTCCATTTGGACCCACAAACTTGCTTAGTTGCACGCACATATAGAGCAACGTGTTTCCACTTTCAAAGTGTATGGCAATATTTCAGCTAAGTCAAACAGTTAAAAGATGCTTTGAAAGTTTAAAACTAACCGCTGTCTTGAAGAGGCTTCCAGCACTCTGCTAGTGTGGGAGGGGCAGTGCACGGGCTGCACGTGAAATGCAACTCTCCAGCAACACAGAGCTGCCTGCGGACGCCTGTCTGTAAATAACACCGGGAAAAAACTATCGGCGAACGCAGCAGCAGCGTATCGGCCGATGCTGATACACGTCAAACCCGCAAATATCGGCCCGATTTATCGGCCGACCGATATATCGGTCGATCACTAGTATGCTTACAGGGAGAACCGGTCTGTATCGGATGCAGTTTCATCGGTCATCCACTCTGCTCTCACTCTTCTGGAGAGCAGAGACTCTTATGTCAGGCTGCTCTTCCTGGACTTCAGTTCGGCCTTTAATACAATTGTTCCGCATACTCTTGTTAATAAACTGCTGCTACTTGGATTGAAACAATCACTTTGTAACTGGGCCCTGGACTTTTTAACTAACAGGCCACAGACTGTCAAAGTCCATGGCATTTAATCTTCGTCTATCATCCTTAACACCAGCTCCCCCCCAGGGATGTGTCCTGAGCCCCCTGCTGTATACGCTATTAACATATGACTGCTCGGCTAAATATCTGGGCAGTCATATTGTGAAGTTTGCTGATGACACGGCTGTGGTGGGATTGATATCCCAAAACGACGAGTCCTTTCACAGACAGGAGGTGGAAGAACTTGAGGACTGGTGCAGAGTGATTAACCTCTGCATTAATGTGGGGAAGACGAAAGAAATGGTCGTGGACTTTAGAAGGAGAGATTACACCCCCTCTCCCCTCTTCATCGAAGGAGCAGCTGTGGAAATGGTCTCCAGTTTCAAGTATCTTGGGATACACATTTCAAATGATTTAACATGGTACATCAACACAGCCAGGATTATTAAAAAGGCCCAACAACGCCTATATTTTCTTAGGAGGTTGAAGCGGGCTAGTCTCAGCACTCCGGTTCTGTTGTGTGTGTGTGGTGGAGAGTACACTCACCTTTTCCATCACTGCTTGGTACGGAAGCTGTTCTGCTGATGACAAGAATAAATTGCAGAGGGTAGTCAAATCTGCCCAAAAAATAACTTCTAGCAGCCTCCCCTCTGTTGAGGATATTTACACCATGTGCAGAAGCAGAGCATCCTGTATTATGAAGGATCCCATCAACCCGGCAAACAAACTCTTCGATCCCCTCCTCTCAGGCAGAAGGCTAAGAAGCGTTAAAACCAGAACCAAAAGACTCTTTCCAGAGGCTGTGAGACTCATGATTTCCCTGCCTTAGTGACTGATCTCTTTTTCTTATTTATATCTCTTACTTATTGTGCGTTGTCATAATGTTGCTCTGGTTTATATGTGAATTTGATGCACTGCTTTTAAAAACTTGCTGCTTAGCTATTTATTATATAGGTTTTTACTTCTCAGGTATTTTTAGTATACTAAGTTATTTTTATATTTAGTCTGTTAAACTATTTTTTTAACTTATTGTATGTATATTGTATATTATTTATCTAATATTATTATTATTATTATTATTATTTTTACGCTGCTGGTCCTGAGTACATATTTGGTTCTCATGTGTCAACATGTACAGAATGACAATACAAATACCTTACCTTACCTTGCCTTATCTATTATCATCTCTATCGTGGTCACGCTCACGTGACATTGCAGTTCTTCGTCATCATGAAAGTTTATTATCTGCATGCGTTTTAAAGCCATGTCACTTTAAACTTCTGATACAGTATATGGTTTTCTGAGTGCACACAACCGAAGCACACACACAGAAAGCTGGATGTCAGGCTGTGCGTCCCGTGAGTATTAAGCTAAGTTCTCTTTCACGTCTTATTGTGCTTAAACTCTCAAATACACACAAGGTTATGTCAAACAAAGTTCACATAAACACAGTCAGTTATGTCTGTGAACATAAACAGTAGGGAAAGACTAACAATAATAATAATTTTTTTAAATTATATAAAAATGTATATTATTTTTTTGGGGGGCGGAAGCATTTGGCAGAGGTGAAGTGGTAGGCAGAGTACATAACCAGCCAGTGTTCAAAACTATCTGCTTGCCTTAGCTCGATTCAAAATGGTAAGCTTGTAATAATGTTTTTAATTCCAGTGGTACTGGTGGATTTCTGCGGGAAATTCGAGCATGTCTTTGCGTCATTACGTCACATCTGTCCACATAAAGAAGGTGTCTCGGCTAGCAGGCTATATTGGTGTGAAGATGTTGGAGGAACACATTTGTTAGGGTATTAGTTAATCTTAATTAATAATAATACAACTGTTAATTGTTTGTTCATGTTATGTTGCAGTCAGTGCATTAACTAAGGTTAACAAATACACTCTCAAATACACTCAAAGAACTCTTGTTTTTCTTTTTCTTTTTTTTTGTTGCCCTTTTTGGTCCTTCCGCCGTGTTAGAGACACAGTGTAATTTTCATATTTTCAATTCAAGTATCGTGTACGCTGGAGTTACCCGACCGAAGATAGGTATAGGAGGATGTAACACCTAGGCTATGTACAATTTAAAAATGTGGATTAATCAGTATTGGCTGTGGGATACCAATGTCTGTGTCTTTCAATTACATCCTTTTTGTAAATATATCGTGTCAGGTTCTTTAATGAGTATTCTGCCTGGTGACAAGTATATATTTTTGTATTGTTTTATTAATTTATTTATTTATTATTTTCTACCTTTTAAAAAGTTTTTTTTAATGGTCCATTTTTACATGCAATTGAATGAAATTGCTTTTGTACAATACTTGGCATCACTCAACAATTGTATTTAGCATAGATTATCACAAGGAAAATAATGATTTGATGAAACTATAATGGAGTGAATTTAAGATATTTAAGATTTGTGCAGATGTTTAAGATACATTTAACACACAAGATTCGGATTACATTTACATTTATTGTTTTATAGTAGCAGACACTTTTATCCAAATCAACTTATAAATGAAGAATGCAACAAGTGATAAGCTGTTGTTCAGAGGAGTACAAGCTAGGACAGAGAGGAACGGAAGAAATAGTACAAAGAAAAAGTTTTAATAGTAAAAATCAACAGAATTCATTTAACTACTCATGGAAAAGTGAGTCTTTACAGTCATTCTATCTAAATAATCTAAGCACATTTATACATAATCACATGATGCATACAGTATAAACAACATACATACCTAATTTGTAAGTCGCTTTGGACAAAGGCGTCTGCTAAATGACTAAATGTAAATGTAAATGTAAGTAAATGTATTAAAGGTTAATGGCTTTTGATGCAAGGCAACTTGCCTATTTTTGACAGATAGAGGTAAGGTTGAACTGCAGTGTTTGGCACAAGGGTGCACCAACTTAAACCTAGAACTAAACAATAAGTGTGATATGGAAGCTGATCCCTCAGTACAATAACACATGAGACTGTCCCATAGCCGAACACCAGTGTGATCAAGATGACTGTGACGGCTACAAAAGCCTTTCTCTTCAGTTGATATGCTGCTTCTTTCTCCTTCCCATCTCCTGGCTTTGGCCTCTTCAAAACCCACAAAATCATGACAGAGCAAGAGGAACACACAACTAACATTACTATTATCGGTCCTATATAAAATGTTGGCATTCTAGGGTACGAATCCATAGCAAACCATCCAAGTATCAGGATTATTAGCCAAACCAGTCCAGCAAATGCCATTTTTATCCTAGGGGCTTGCATGTATTTTAGGTAGACCAGCGGATGGACCACAGCCAGGTATCGCTCCACACAGAAATAGGTTTGAAAGAATGGTCGACCCACAATTAATGTACAGCTCAGGTAAACAGAGATAAGAATAATAACCTTCATATTAATGATTACACTGAACAGAAAAATAATGATGGAGGTGTTGCCAATGACCTCAGCAACAGACTGATTCAAAATGACAAAATCTGAGGACAAATCAACTACAGTTCTTCTAGCCAGCCACAGAATCCAGCAGTTCAGAGGCAGAATGAAAACAACATTCAGAAATGCGGAGAACCCAGAGAGAACAATTCCTGTAGAGATGTCTGCGCACTCAAAAAATGGATCACCAGAAGAGTTGTTTTCAAACTGAGAGGTGCAATTGGATTGAATGTCATTAGTGTCGTTCACTGCCATATTCTCCTTTCTTTTCTATATGGAACAATGGTAAAATAATGTAGTTAGTTGTTACAGAACGGGAACGCACAAGACAAGAAAGGGTTGAATTTTAGGTACATTGCTATGATGGTAAAACTGTAGTAAGTGATGGGTTTATACCAAATAACTACATCAAATATATTTTATTTATTAAAGAATACTTCTCTAGAACTTTACAATGTTATTGAAGACATTTGATTTTTCAAGGGGAAAAATAAATTGACTGACATACTCACACATGAAGAGCTGCACATGTAAACATGAAGCCTGTGTTGTGTTGTGAGGATTTTGCGTCTATACCATGTATTTTAACATGACAGCACCTCCCTTTGTCCAGAGAGAGATTCATTTGAGATGATTACAATAAGAAGTGAACATATTTAACATAAGCATAAGCAGATGCCATTATCACACATTTCAGCAACATTTACTTTGCAACATAAGGCAGGTCGAAGACATAGACATTTAACCAATATATATATTTTTTAAATATAGACAAATGCTGTTACCAATAGAACAGTGTTTCATAATGTCTTAACAGCTATGAATTTGAATGCACCAATAATAAAGCATGTAGATTATGTTTTAGTATTTCCTAAAGTTACAAACGAAAACTAAACTGTAAATATAATGCATCTGCATGGTATAAAGGTAAGAAGATCTATGTGGACCATATAATATTTAGATACATTCTATTTCTATTATTATTATTTACTTATTTTAATTGGCCTTTTTTTTCTTTTCTTTTTTTTAAGTCAATCAAGTGAGTTTTGTATCACAAGTAATGAAAGACAAATACTTTGCTGTGGCTTTTGTCAAACAAG
The DNA here is from genome assembly GCF_965113295.1 of Leuciscus leuciscus. Taxonomy (NCBI): domain Eukaryota; kingdom Metazoa; phylum Chordata; class Actinopteri; order Cypriniformes; family Leuciscidae; genus Leuciscus; species Leuciscus leuciscus. The sequence continues at coordinate 1,292 of NW_028118238.1, read as the reverse complement.
TTTCTATAGACCAGATAACATTGTATTGTTAAGGGATTTGAATATAGTCAACATGCATGGACAGAAGCTGTGGACAGATTGCAATCAATCATCATATTCTGGTGGAAGCTGTTGTCACTAGACTGTCATTCAAATGAACTGAAATTGATGGCACTGTGGGTTTGTGCCTCTAGTAAAGCTCCCTGTTTCCACCAGACCACATGTTGACAAAGGTGACTGTAATGACTTGATAGAATAATTGTGGTAATGAAAACTATAATGCTAAAATCCATCAATCTATCTTTACACACACACACACACACACACACACACACACACACACACACACACACACACACACACACACACACACACACACACACACACACACACACACACACATGTAGTGTTTTCATTTTTTATGGGGACTTTCCATAGACATAATGATTTTTATACTGTACAAACTGTATATTCTATTCCCTTACACTAACCCTACCCCTAAACCTACCCATCACAGAAAACTTTCTGCAATTTCACATTTTCGAAAAAACATCACTTTTTCCTCATGGGGACCAAAAAATGTCCCCACACGAACAAGGATTTCGGATATTGCCATCCTTGTGGGGACATTTTGTCCCCACAACGTGATGATTACCAACTCACACACACACACACACACACACACACACACACACACACACACACACACACACACACACACACACACACACACACACACACACACACACACACACACACACACACACACACACACACACACACACACACACACACACACACACACACACACACACCCAACCACACACACACACACTGTTGTGAGATCTGATATTATCTCATCTCCTGATTAGCTTCATAGTAATCAAAGTTATCTAGAATAGCCTTGTGCTGTCAGGTCAGGTTTACAAAGATAGTCTCCCTCGGCTTGTCTAATATATATCAGCAAATCTAGGAATATAATAACCTTACTGTGAAACAATACATTTCTACAAGTATGAGCCTATGGACCAAAAGTTATGCTTACCTTCCAGCAGTATCTTGTCCAAGGGCTTCTTGAAGAATAATCAATAGTGTAAACTCTAATTATAATGCTCTGTTGCTATTATTATAGAACTGTCTTGTGATGAGCTGAAGTACGAATAAACGGTACTTGTCTTTATAAAATAAAATTTATTTATACAAAGGATTAAAATACTGGTTATACAAATAAAAAGATGTGTAGCAAAATCAACAAAAGATTACAGGTTATAATACTTTCAGCTCTATCCAATTCCAGGGCAGTCCTGTGAATG
>NW_028118239.1:0-42935 GCF_965113295.1 Leuciscus leuciscus | reverse complement strand
AGGTATTTTAGTTCAAGTGGGAGGGGCGCCCGCCCTCTGAAGTCCACTATAAAATCAAGTGTGACCACGCCCTCGAGCACGAGGAAGCCGAGAGGGATTTGAGAGAGTTGTCATTCTAAATTCACCTGATGAGGAGCCTTGGGAAAGCTCGAAACGCGTCGTGAAAGTATGCCTGAATGACTCGAAACCGTAAAAATGAGTACAGCTGCCATCATTTGGGGGTTCGTGATGTAGCAGAAGCCTTGGAAAATTTTCTCTTCGACCCATACAGGTCTGGAGTTGGTTAAAATGGCCGCCATCATTGGTCTGAGTGATGTTGCAGAGCCACATAAATTTTTCCTCCGTCCACTGTGACGTTGAGCGTCTCCAAAAAGGGTCCATGTCCATACAGACGTGGGATTTATGCCCCTCACCACTCTTAGCTAACACCTACCATTCGTTTTTTGTTCAAATTAAGCCCTTGTTGGCATAAACCACGGCAATGTAGCCCTTTTGGATCTAGCCCACGGCGTTTTAGCCCTCTTTTAATGTTTTATAATTGTATGCGTCTCTCTCGGGGTTTCTTGGGGCATTTCGGTGCTTGTGTGGGGAGCGGCCAGTTGAAGCGAAGGCCAGTGCACAGCCTGAAGTGTCTTCGGACAGTTTATGGATTTTCTCTTCACCTAACCAAGCCCGTGCCTCGTAACTCTGGACCTCGTGCATGTTATCTGGATGTTCCTTGAGATGTCTGGGGGGGTATGTGTATAATTATTAAATATTAAAATGATAAATAAATTTATTGATAGTCAAAAAACGATTTATGAAGCACCATTTAGTGCTGAAAGGTATTTTAGTTCAAGTGGGAGGGGCGCCCGCCCTCTGAAGTCCACTATAAAATCAAGTGTGACCACGCCCTCGAGCACGAGGAAGCCGAGAGGGATTTGAGAGAGTTGTCATTCTAAATTCACCTGATGAGGAGCCTTGGGAAAGCTCGAAACGCGTCGTGAAAGTATGCCTGAATGACTCGAAACCGTAAAAATGAGTACAGCTGCCATCATTTGGGGGTTCGTGATGTAGCAGAAGCCTTGGAAAATTTTCTCTTCGACCCATACAGGTCTGGAGTTGGTTAAAATGGCCGCCATCATTGGTCTGAGTGATGTTGCAGAGCCACATAAATTTTTCCTCCGTCCACTGTGACGTTGAGCGTCTCCAAAAAGGGTCCATGTCCATACAGACGTGGGATTTATGCCCCTCACCACTCTTAGCTAACACCTACCATTCGTTTTTTTGTTCAAATTAAGCCCTTGTTGGCATAAACCACGGCAATGTAGCCCTTTTGGATCTAGCCCACGGCGTTTTAGCCCTCTTTTAATGTTTTATAATTGTATGCGTCTCTCTCGGGGTTTCTTGGGGCATTTCGGTGCTTGTGTGGGGAGCGGCCAGTTGAAGCGAAGGCCAGTGCACAGCCTGAAGTGTCTTCGGACAGTTTATGGATTTTCTCTTCACCTAACCAAGCCCGTGCCTCGTAACTCTGGACCTCGTGCATGTTATCTGGATGTTCCTTGAGATGTCTGGGGGGGTATGTGTATAATTATTAAATATTAAAATGATAAATAAATTTATTGATAGTCAAAAAACGATTTATGAAGCACCATTTAGTGCTGAAAGGTATTTTAGTTCAAGTGGGAGGGGCGCCCGCCCTCTGAAGTCCACTATAAAATCAAGTGTGACCACGCCCTCGAGCACGAGGAAGCCGAGAGGGATTTGAGAGAGTTGTCATTCTAAATTCACCTGATGAGGAGCCTTGGGAAAGCTCGAAACGCGTCGTGAAAGTATGCCTGAATGACTCGAAACCGTAAAAATGAGTACAGCTGCCATCATTTGGGGGTTCGTGATGTAGCAGAAGCCTTGGAAAATTTTCTCTTCGACCCATACAGGTCTGGAGTTGGTTAAAATGGCCGCCATCATTGGTCTGAGTGATGTTGCAGAGCCACATAAATTTTTCCTCCGTCCACTGTGACGTTGAGCGTCTCCAAAAAGGGTCCATGTCCATACAGACGTGGGATTTATGCCCCTCACCACTCTTAGCTAACACCTACCATTCGTTTTTTTGTTCAAATTAAGCCCTTGTTGGCATAAACCACGGCAATGTAGCCCTTTTGGATCTAGCCCACGGCGTTTTAGCCCTCTTTTAATGTTTTATAATTGTATGCGTCTCTCTCGGGGTTTCTTGGGGCATTTCGGTGCTTGTGTGGGGAGCGGCCAGTTGAAGCGAAGGCCAGTGCACAGCCTGAAGTGTCTTCGGACAGTTTATGGATTTTCTCTTCACCTAACCAAGCCCGTGCCTCGTAACTCTGGACCTCGTGCATGTTATCTGGATGTTCCTTGAGATGTCTGGGGGGGTATGTGTATAATTATTAAATATTAAAATGATAAATAAATTTATTGATAGTCAAAAAACGATTTATGAAGCACCATTTAGTGCTGAAAGGTATTTTAGTTCAAGTGGGAGGGGCGCCCGCCCTCTGAAGTCCACTATAAAATCAAGTGTGACCACGCCCTCGAGCACGAGGAAGCCGAGAGGGATTTGAGAGAGTTGTCATTCTAAATTCACCTGATGAGGAGCCTTGGGAAAGCTCGAAACGCGTCGTGAAAGTATGCCTGAATGACTCGAAACCGTAAAAATGAGTACAGCTGCCATCATTTGGGGGTTCGTGATGTAGCAGAAGCCTTGGAAAATTTTCTCTTCGACCCATACAGGTCTGGAGTTGGTTAAAATGGCCGCCATCATTGGTCTGAGTGATGTTGCAGAGCCACATAAATTTTTCCTCCGTCCACTGTGACGTTGAGCGTCTCCAAAAAGGGTCCATGTCCATACAGACGTGGGATTTATGCCCCTCACCACTCTTAGCTAACACCTACCATTCGTTTTTTTGTTCAAATTAAGCCCTTGTTGGCATAAACCACGGCAATGTAGCCCTTTTGGATCTAGCCCACGGCGTTTTAGCCCTCTTTTAATGTTTTATAATTGTATGCGTCTCTCTCGGGGTTTCTTGGGGCATTTCGGTGCTTGTGTGGGGAGCGGCCAGTTGAAGCGAAGGCCAGTGCACAGCCTGAAGTGTCTTCGGACAGTTTATGGATTTTCTCTTCACCTAACCAAGCCCGTGCCTCGTAACTCTGGACCTCGTGCATGTTATCTGGATGTTCCTTGAGATGTCTGGGGGGGTATGTGTATAATTATTAAATATTAAAATGATAAATAAATTTATTGATAGTCAAAAAACGATTTATGAAGCACCATTTAGTGCTGAAAGGTATTTTAGTTCAAGTGGGAGGGGCGCCCGCCCTCTGAAGTCCACTATAAAATCAAGTGTGACCACGCCCTCGAGCACGAGGAAGCCGAGAGGGATTTGAGAGAGTTGTCATTCTAAATTCACCTGATGAGGAGCCTTGGGAAAGCTCGAAACGCGTCGTGAAAGTATGCCTGAATGACTCGAAACCGTAAAAATGAGTACAGCTGCCATCATTTGGGGGTTCGTGATGTAGCAGAAGCCTTGGAAAATTTTCTCTTCGACCCATACAGGTCTGGAGTTGGTTAAAATGGCCGCCATCATTGGTCTGAGTGATGTTGCAGAGCCACATAAATTTTTCCTCCGTCCACTGTGACGTTGAGCGTCTCCAAAAAGGGTCCATGTCCATACAGACGTGGGATTTATGCCCCTCACCACTCTTAGCTAACACCTACCATTCGTTTTTTTGTTCAAATTAAGCCCTTGTTGGCATAAACCACGGCAATGTAGCCCTTTTGGATCTAGCCCACGGCGTTTTAGCCCTCTTTTAATGTTTTATAATTGTATGCGTCTCTCTCGGGGTTTCTTGGGGCATTTCGGTGCTTGTGTGGGGAGCGGCCAGTTGAAGCGAAGGCCAGTGCACAGCCTGAAGTGTCTTCGGACAGTTTATGGATTTTCTCTTCACCTAACCAAGCCCGTGCCTCGTAACTCTGGACCTCGTGCATGTTATCTGGATGTTCCTTGAGATGTCTGGGGGGGTATGTGTATAATTATTAAATATTAAAATGATAAATAAATTTATTGATAGTCAAAAAACGATTTATGAAGCACCATTTAGTGCTGAAAGGTATTTTAGTTCAAGTGGGAGGGGCGCCCGCCCTCTGAAGTCCACTATAAAATCAAGTGTGACCACGCCCTCGAGCACGAGGAAGCCGAGAGGGATTTGAGAGAGTTGTCATTCTAAATTCACCTGATGAGGAGCCTTGGGAAAGCTCGAAACGCGTCGTGAAAGTATGCCTGAATGACTCGAAACCGTAAAAATGAGTACAGCTGCCATCATTTGGGGGTTCGTGATGTAGCAGAAGCCTTGGAAAATTTTCTCTTCGACCCATACAGGTCTGGAGTTGGTTAAAATGGCCGCCATCATTGGTCTGAGTGATGTTGCAGAGCCACATAAATTTTTCCTCCGTCCACTGTGACGTTGAGCGTCTCCAAAAAGGGTCCATGTCCATACAGACGTGGGATTTATGCCCCTCACCACTCTTAGCTAACACCTACCATTCGTTTTTTTGTTCAAATTAAGCCCTTGTTGGCATAAACCACGGCAATGTAGCCCTTTTGGATCTAGCCCACGGCGTTTTAGCCCTCTTTTAATGTTTTATAATTGTATGCGTCTCTCTCGGGGTTTCTTGGGGCATTTCGGTGCTTGTGTGGGGAGCGGCCAGTTGAAGCGAAGGCCAGTGCACAGCCTGAAGTGTCTTCGGACAGTTTATGGATTTTCTCTTCACCTAACCAAGCCCGTGCCTCGTAACTCTGGACCTCGTGCATGTTATCTGGATGTTCCTTGAGATGTCTGGGGGGGTATGTGTATAATTATTAAATATTAAAATGATAAATAAATTTATTGATAGTCAAAAAACGATTTATGAAGCACCATTTAGTGCTGAAAGGTATTTTAGTTCAAGTGGGAGGGGCGCCCGCCCTCTGAAGTCCACTATAAAATCAAGTGTGACCACGCCCTCGAGCACGAGGAAGCCGAGAGGGATTTGAGAGAGTTGTCATTCTAAATTCACCTGATGAGGAGCCTTGGGAAAGCTCGAAACGCGTCGTGAAAGTATGCCTGAATGACTCGAAACCGTAAAAATGAGTACAGCTGCCATCATTTGGGGGTTCGTGATGTAGCAGAAGCCTTGGAAAATTTTCTCTTCGACCCATACAGGTCTGGAGTTGGTTAAAATGGCCGCCATCATTGGTCTGAGTGATGTTGCAGAGCCACATAAATTTTTCCTCCGTCCACTGTGACGTTGAGCGTCTCCAAAAAGGGTCCATGTCCATACAGACGTGGGATTTATGCCCCTCACCACTCTTAGCTAACACCTACCATTCGTTTTTTTGTTCAAATTAAGCCCTTGTTGGCATAAACCACGGCAATGTAGCCCTTTTGGATCTAGCCCACGGCGTTTTAGCCCTCTTTTAATGTTTTATAATTGTATGCGTCTCTCTCGGGGTTTCTTGGGGCATTTCGGTGCTTGTGTGGGGAGCGGCCAGTTGAAGCGAAGGCCAGTGCACAGCCTGAAGTGTCTTCGGACAGTTTATGGATTTTCTCTTCACCTAACCAAGCCCGTGCCTCGTAACTCTGGACCTCGTGCATGTTATCTGGATGTTCCTTGAGATGTCTGGGGGGGTATGTGTATAATTATTAAATATTAAAATGATAAATAAATTTATTGATAGTCAAAAAACGATTTATGAAGCACCATTTAGTGCTGAAAGGTATTTTAGTTCAAGTGGGAGGGGCGCCCGCCCTCTGAAGTCCACTATAAAATCAAGTGTGACCACGCCCTCAGAGCACGAGGAAGCCGAGAGGGATTTGAGAGAGTTGTCATTCTAAATTCACCTGATGAGGAGCCTTGGGAAAGCTCGAAACGCGTCGTGAAAGTATGCCTGAATGACTCGAAACCGTAAAAATGAGTACAGCTGCCATCATTTGGGGGTTCGTGATGTAGCAGAAGCCTTGGAAAATTTTCTCTTCGACCCATACAGGTCTGGAGTTGGTTAAAATGGCCGCCATCATTGGTCTGAGTGATGTTGCAGAGCCACATAAATTTTTCCTCCGTCCACTGTGACGTTGAGCGTCTCCAAAAAGGGTCCATGTCCATACAGACGTGGGATTTATGCCCCTCACCACTCTTAGCTAACACCTACCATTCGTTTTTTTGTTCAAATTAAGCCCTTGTTGGCATAAACCACGGCAATGTAGCCCTTTTGGATCTAGCCCACGGCGTTTTAGCCCTCTTTTAATGTTTTATAATTGTATGCGTCTCTCTCGGGGTTTCTTGGGGCATTTCGGTGCTTGTGTGGGGAGCGGCCAGTTGAAGCGAAGGCCAGTGCACAGCCTGAAGTGTCTTCGGACAGTTTATGGATTTTCTCTTCACCTAACCAAGCCCGTGCCTCGTAACTCTGGACCTCGTGCATGTTATCTGGATGTTCCTTGAGATGTCTGGGGGGGTATGTGTATAATTATTAAATATTAAAATGATAAATAAATTTATTGATAGTCAAAAAACGATTTATGAAGCACCATTTAGTGCTGAAAGGTATTTTAGTCAAAGTGGGAGGGGCGCCCGCCCTCTGAAGTCCACTATAAAATCAAGTGTGACCACGCCCTCGAGCACGAGGAAGCCGAGAGGGATTTGAGAGAGTTGTCATTCTAAATTCACCTGATGAGGAGCCTTGGGAAAGCTCGAAACGCGTCGTGAAAGTATGCCTGAATGACTCGAAACCGTAAAAATGAGTACAGCTGCCATCATTTGGGGGTTCGTGATGTAGCAGAAGCCTTGGAAAATTTTCTCTTCGACCCATACAGGTCTGGAGTTGGTTAAAATGGCCGCCATCATTGGTCTGAGTGATGTTGCAGAGCCACATAAATTTTTCCTCCGTCCACTGTGACGTTGAGCGTCTCCAAAAAGGGTCCATGTCCATACAGACGTGGGATTTATGCCCCTCACCACTCTTAGCTAACACCTACCATTCGTTTTTTTGTTCAAATTAAGCCCTTGTTGGCATAAACCACGGCAATGTAGCCCTTTTGGATCTAGCCCACGGCGTTTTAGCCCTCTTTTAATGTTTTATAATTGTATGCGTCTCTCTCGGGGTTTCTTGGGGCATTTCGGTGCTTGTGTGGGGAGCGGCCAGTTGAAGCGAAGGCCAGTGCACAGCCTGAAGTGTCTTCGGACAGTTTATGGATTTTCTCTTCACCTAACCAAGCCCGTGCCTCGTAACTCTGGACCTCGTGCATGTTATCTGGATGTTCCTTGAGATGTCTGGGGGGGTATGTGTATAATTATTAAATATTAAAATGATAAATAAATTTATTGATAGTCAAAAAACGATTTATGAAGCACCATTTAGTGCTGAAAGGTATTTTAGTCAAAGTGGGAGGGGCGCCCGCCCTCTGAAGTCCACTATAAAATCAAGTGTGACCACGCCCTCGAGCACGAGGAAGCCGAGAGGGATTTGAGAGAGTTGTCATTCTAAATTCACCTGATGAGGAGCCTTGGGAAAGCTCGAAACGCGTCGTGAAAGTATGCCTGAATGACTCGAAACCGTAAAAATGAGTACAGCTGCCATCATTTGGGGGTTCGTGATGTAGCAGAAGCCTTGGAAAATTTTCTCTTCGACCCATACAGGTCTGGAGTTGGTTAAAATGGCCGCCATCATTGGTCTGAGTGATGTTGCAGAGCCACATAAATTTTTCCTCCGTCCACTGTGACGTTGAGCGTCTCCAAAAAGGGTCCATGTCCATACAGACGTGGGATTTATGCCCCTCACCACTCTTAGCTAACACCTACCATTCGTTTTTTGTTCAAATTAAGCCCTTGTTGGCATAAACCACGGCAATGTAGCCCTTTTGGATCTAGCCCACGGCGTTTTAGCCCTCTTTTAATGTTTTATAATTGTATGCGTCTCTCTCGGGGTTTCTTGGGGCATTTCGGTGCTTGTGTGGGGAGCGGCCAGTTGAAGCGAAGGCCAGTGCACAGCCTGAAGTGTCTTCGGACAGTTTATGGATTTTCTCTTCACCTAACCAAGCCCGTGCCTCGTAACTCTGGACCTCGTGCATGTTATCTGGATGTTCCTTGAGATGTCTGGGGGGGTATGTGTATAATTATTAAATATTAAAATGATAAATAAATTTATTGATAGTCAAAAAACGATTTATGAAGCACCATTTAGTGCTGAAAGGTATTTTAGTCAAAGTGGGAGGGGCGCCCGCCCTCTGAAGTCCACTATAAAATCAAGTGTGACCACGCCCTCGAGCACGAGGAAGCCGAGAGGGATTTGAGAGAGTTGTCATTCTAAATTCACCTGATGAGGAGCCTTGGGAAAGCTCGAAACGCGTCGTGAAAGTATGCCTGAATGACTCGAAACCGTAAAAATGAGTACAGCTGCCATCATTTGGGGGTTCGTGATGTAGCAGAAGCCTTGGAAAATTTTCTCTTCGACCCATACAGGTCTGGAGTTGGTTAAAATGGCCGCCATCATTGGTCTGAGTGATGTTGCAGAGCCACATAAATTTTTCCTCCGTCCACTGTGACGTTGAGCGTCTCCAAAAAGGGTCCATGTCCATACAGACGTGGGATTTATGCCCCTCACCACTCTTAGCTAACACCTACCATTCGTTTTTTGTTCAAATTAAGCCCTTGTTGGCATAAACCACGGCAATGTAGCCCTTTTGGATCTAGCCCACGGCGTTTTAGCCCTCTTTTAATGTTTTATAATTGTATGCGTCTCTCTCGGGGTTTCTTGGGGCATTTCGGTGCTTGTGTGGGGAGCGGCCAGTTGAAGCGAAGGCCAGTGCACAGCCTGAAGTGTCTTCGGACAGTTTATGGATTTTCTCTTCACCTAACCAAGCCCGTGCCTCGTAACTCTGGACCTCGTGCATGTTATCTGGATGTTCCTTGAGATGTCTGGGGGGGTATGTGTATAATTATTAAATATTAAAATGATAAATAAATTTATTGATAGTCAAAAAACGATTTATGAAGCACCATTTAGTGCTGAAAGGTATTTTAGTCAAAGTGGGAGGGGCGCCCGCCCTCTGAAGTCCACTATAAAATCAAGTGTGACCACGCCCTCGAGCACGAGGAAGCCGAGAGGGATTTGAGAGAGTTGTCATTCTAAATTCACCTGATGAGGAGCCTTGGGAAAGCTCGAAACGCGTCGTGAAAGTATGCCTGAATGACTCGAAACCGTAAAAATGAGTACAGCTGCCATCATTTGGGGGTTCGTGATGTAGCAGAAGCCTTGGAAAATTTTCTCTTCGACCCATACAGGTCTGGAGTTGGTTAAAATGGCCGCCATCATTGGTCTGAGTGATGTTGCAGAGCCACATAAATTTTTCCTCCGTCCACTGTGACGTTGAGCGTCTCCAAAAAGGGTCCATGTCCATACAGACGTGGGATTTATGCCCCTCACCACTCTTAGCTAACACCTACCATTCGTTTTTTGTTCAAATTAAGCCCTTGTTGGCATAAACCACGGCAATGTAGCCCTTTTGGATCTAGCCCACGGCGTTTTAGCCCTCTTTTAATGTTTTATAATTGTATGCGTCTCTCTCGGGGTTTCTTGGGGCATTTCGGTGCTTGTGTGGGGAGCGGCCAGTTGAAGCGAAGGCCAGTGCACAGCCTGAAGTGTCTTCGGACAGTTTATGGATTTTCTCTTCACCTAACCAAGCCCGTGCCTCGTAACTCTGGACCTCGTGCATGTTATCTGGATGTTCCTTGAGATGTCTGGGGGGGTATGTGTATAATTATTAAATATTAAAATGATAAATAAATTTATTGATAGTCAAAAAACGATTTATGAAGCACCATTTAGTGCTGAAAGGTATTTTAGTCAAAGTGGGAGGGGCGCCCGCCCTCTGAAGTCCACTATAAAATCAAGTGTGACCACGCCCTCGAGCACGAGGAAGCCGAGAGGGATTTGAGAGAGTTGTCATTCTAAATTCACCTGATGAGGAGCCTTGGGAAAGCTCGAAACGCGTCGTGAAAGTATGCCTGAATGACTCGAAACCGTAAAAATGAGTACAGCTGCCATCATTTGGGGGTTCGTGATGTAGCAGAAGCCTTGGAAAATTTTCTCTTCGACCCATACAGGTCTGGAGTTGGTTAAAATGGCCGCCATCATTGGTCTGAGTGATGTTGCAGAGCCACATAAATTTTTCCTCCGTCCACTGTGACGTTGAGCGTCTCCAAAAAGGGTCCATGTCCATACAGACGTGGGATTTATGCCCCTCACCACTCTTAGCTAACACCTACCATTCGTTTTTTGTTCAAATTAAGCCCTTGTTGGCATAAACCACGGCAATGTAGCCCTTTTGGATCTAGCCCACGGCGTTTTAGCCCTCTTTTAATGTTTTATAATTGTATGCGTCTCTCTCGGGGTTTCTTGGGGCATTTCGGTGCTTGTGTGGGGAGCGGCCAGTTGAAGCGAAGGCCAGTGCACAGCCTGAAGTGTCTTCGGACAGTTTATGGATTTTCTCTTCACCTAACCAAGCCCGTGCCTCGTAACTCTGGACCTCGTGCATGTTATCTGGATGTTCCTTGAGATGTCTGGGGGGGTATGTGTATAATTATTAAATATTAAAATGATAAATAAATTTATTGATAGTCAAAAAACGATTTATGAAGCACCATTTAGTGCTGAAAGGTATTTTAGTCAAAGTGGGAGGGGCGCCCGCCCTCTGAAGTCCACTATAAAATCAAGTGTGACCACGCCCTCGAGCACGAGGAAGCCGAGAGGGATTTGAGAGAGTTGTCATTCTAAATTCACCTGATGAGGAGCCTTGGGAAAGCTCGAAACGCGTCGTGAAAGTATGCCTGAATGACTCGAAACCGTAAAAATGAGTACAGCTGCCATCATTTGGGGGTTCGTGATGTAGCAGAAGCCTTGGAAAATTTTCTCTTCGACCCATACAGGTCTGGAGTTGGTTAAAATGGCCGCCATCATTGGTCTGAGTGATGTTGCAGAGCCACATAAATTTTTCCTCCGTCCACTGTGACGTTGAGCGTCTCCAAAAAGGGTCCATGTCCATACAGACGTGGGATTTATGCCCCTCACCACTCTTAGCTAACACCTACCATTCGTTTTTTGTTCAAATTAAGCCCTTGTTGGCATAAACCACGGCAATGTAGCCCTTTTGGATCTAGCCCACGGCGTTTTAGCCCTCTTTTAATGTTTTATAATTGTATGCGTCTCTCTCGGGGTTTCTTGGGGCATTTCGGTGCTTGTGTGGGGAGCGGCCAGTTGAAGCGAAGGCCAGTGCACAGCCTGAAGTGTCTTCGGACAGTTTATGGATTTTCTCTTCACCTAACCAAGCCCGTGCCTCGTAACTCTGGACCTCGTGCATGTTATCTGGATGTTCCTTGAGATGTCTGGGGGGGTATGTGTATAATTATTAAATATTAAAATGATAAATAAATTTATTGATAGTCAAAAAACGATTTATGAAGCACCATTTAGTGCTGAAAGGTATTTTAGTCAAAGTGGGAGGGGCGCCCGCCCTCTGAAGTCCACTATAAAATCAAGTGTGACCACGCCCTCGAGCACGAGGAAGCCGAGAGGGATTTGAGAGAGTTGTCATTCTAAATTCACCTGATGAGGAGCCTTGGGAAAGCTCGAAACGCGTCGTGAAAGTATGCCTGAATGACTCGAAACCGTAAAAATGAGTACAGCTGCCATCATTTGGGGGTTCGTGATGTAGCAGAAGCCTTGGAAAATTTTCTCTTCGACCCATACAGGTCTGGAGTTGGTTAAAATGGCCGCCATCATTGGTCTGAGTGATGTTGCAGAGCCACATAAATTTTTCCTCCGTCCACTGTGACGTTGAGCGTCTCCAAAAAGGGTCCATGTCCATACAGACGTGGGATTTATGCCCCTCACCACTCTTAGCTAACACCTACCATTCGTTTTTTGTTCAAATTAAGCCCTTGTTGGCATAAACCACGGCAATGTAGCCCTTTTGGATCTAGCCCACGGCGTTTTAGCCCTCTTTTAATGTTTTATAATTGTATGCGTCTCTCTCGGGGTTTCTTGGGGCATTTCGGTGCTTGTGTGGGGAGCGGCCAGTTGAAGCGAAGGCCAGTGCACAGCCTGAAGTGTCTTCGGACAGTTTATGGATTTTCTCTTCACCTAACCAAGCCCGTGCCTCGTAACTCTGGACCTCGTGCATGTTATCTGGATGTTCCTTGAGATGTCTGGGGGGGTATGTGTATAATTATTAAATATTAAAATGATAAATAAATTTATTGATAGTCAAAAAACGATTTATGAAGCACCATTTAGTGCTGAAAGGTATTTTAGTCAAAGTGGGAGGGGCGCCCGCCCTCTGAAGTCCACTATAAAATCAAGTGTGACCACGCCCTCGAGCACGAGGAAGCCGAGAGGGATTTGAGAGAGTTGTCATTCTAAATTCACCTGATGAGGAGCCTTGGGAAAGCTCGAAACGCGTCGTGAAAGTATGCCTGAATGACTCGAAACCGTAAAAATGAGTACAGCTGCCATCATTTGGGGGTTCGTGATGTAGCAGAAGCCTTGGAAAATTTTCTCTTCGACCCATACAGGTCTGGAGTTGGTTAAAATGGCCGCCATCATTGGTCTGAGTGATGTTGCAGAGCCACATAAATTTTTCCTCCGTCCACTGTGACGTTGAGCGTCTCCAAAAAGGGTCCATGTCCATACAGACGTGGGATTTATGCCCCTCACCACTCTTAGCTAACACCTACCATTCGTTTTTTGTTCAAATTAAGCCCTTGTTGGCATAAACCACGGCAATGTAGCCCTTTTGGATCTAGCCCACGGCGTTTTAGCCCTCTTTTAATGTTTTATAATTGTATGCGTCTCTCTCGGGGTTTCTTGGGGCATTTCGGTGCTTGTGTGGGGAGCGGCCAGTTGAAGCGAAGGCCAGTGCACAGCCTGAAGTGTCTTCGGACAGTTTATGGATTTTCTCTTCACCTAACCAAGCCCGTGCCTCGTAACTCTGGACCTCGTGCATGTTATCTGGATGTTCCTTGAGATGTCTGGGGGGGTATGTGTATAATTATTAAATATTAAAATGATAAATAAATTTATTGATAGTCAAAAAACGATTTATGAAGCACCATTTAGTGCTGAAAGGTATTTTAGTCAAAGTGGGAGGGGCGCCCGCCCTCTGAAGTCCACTATAAAATCAAGTGTGACCACGCCCTCGAGCACGAGGAAGCCGAGAGGGATTTGAGAGAGTTGTCATTCTAAATTCACCTGATGAGGAGCCTTGGGAAAGCTCGAAACGCGTCGTGAAAGTATGCCTGAATGACTCGAAACCGTAAAAATGAGTACAGCTGCCATCATTTGGGGGTTCGTGATGTAGCAGAAGCCTTGGAAAATTTTCTCTTCGACCCATACAGGTCTGGAGTTGGTTAAAATGGCCGCCATCATTGGTCTGAGTGATGTTGCAGAGCCACATAAATTTTTCCTCCGTCCACTGTGACGTTGAGCGTCTCCAAAAAGGGTCCATGTCCATACAGACGTGGGATTTATGCCCCTCACCACTCTTAGCTAACACCTACCATTCGTTTTTTGTTCAAATTAAGCCCTTGTTGGCATAAACCACGGCAATGTAGCCCTTTTGGATCTAGCCCACGGCGTTTTAGCCCTCTTTTAATGTTTTATAATTGTATGCGTCTCTCTCGGGGTTTCTTGGGGCATTTCGGTGCTTGTGTGGGGAGCGGCCAGTTGAAGCGAAGGCCAGTGCACAGCCTGAAGTGTCTTCGGACAGTTTATGGATTTTCTCTTCACCTAACCAAGCCCGTGCCTCGTAACTCTGGACCTCGTGCATGTTATCTGGATGTTCCTTGAGATGTCTGGGGGGGTATGTGTATAATTATTAAATATTAAAATGATAAATAAATTTATTGATAGTCAAAAAACGATTTATGAAGCACCATTTAGTGCTGAAAGGTATTTTAGTCAAAGTGGGAGGGGCGCCCGCCCTCTGAAGTCCACTATAAAATCAAGTGTGACCACGCCCTCGAGCACGAGGAAGCCGAGAGGGATTTGAGAGAGTTGTCATTCTAAATTCACCTGATGAGGAGCCTTGGGAAAGCTCGAAACGCGTCGTGAAAGTATGCCTGAATGACTCGAAACCGTAAAAATGAGTACAGCTGCCATCATTTGGGGGTTCGTGATGTAGCAGAAGCCTTGGAAAATTTTCTCTTCGACCCATACAGGTCTGGAGTTGGTTAAAATGGCCGCCATCATTGGTCTGAGTGATGTTGCAGAGCCACATAAATTTTTCCTCCGTCCACTGTGACGTTGAGCGTCTCCAAAAAGGGTCCATGTCCATACAGACGTGGGATTTATGCCCCTCACCACTCTTAGCTAACACCTACCATTCGTTTTTTGTTCAAATTAAGCCCTTGTTGGCATAAACCACGGCAATGTAGCCCTTTTGGATCTAGCCCACGGCGTTTTAGCCCTCTTTTAATGTTTTATAATTGTATGCGTCTCTCTCGGGGTTTCTTGGGGCATTTCGGTGCTTGTGTGGGGAGCGGCCAGTTGAAGCGAAGGCCAGTGCACAGCCTGAAGTGTCTTCGGACAGTTTATGGATTTTCTCTTCACCTAACCAAGCCCGTGCCTCGTAACTCTGGACCTCGTGCATGTTATCTGGATGTTCCTTGAGATGTCTGGGGGGGTATGTGTATAATTATTAAATATTAAAATGATAAATAAATTTATTGATAGTCAAAAAACGATTTATGAAGCACCATTTAGTGCTGAAAGGTATTTTAGTCAAAGTGGGAGGGGCGCCCGCCCTCTGAAGTCCACTATAAAATCAAGTGTGACCACGCCCTCGAGCACGAGGAAGCCGAGAGGGATTTGAGAGAGTTGTCATTCTAAATTCACCTGATGAGGAGCCTTGGGAAAGCTCGAAACGCGTCGTGAAAGTATGCCTGAATGACTCGAAACCGTAAAAATGAGTACAGCTGCCATCATTTGGGGGTTCGTGATGTAGCAGAAGCCTTGGAAAATTTTCTCTTCGACCCATACAGGTCTGGAGTTGGTTAAAATGGCCGCCATCATTGGTCTGAGTGATGTTGCAGAGCCACATAAATTTTTCCTCCGTCCACTGTGACGTTGAGCGTCTCCAAAAAGGGTCCATGTCCATACAGACGTGGGATTTATGCCCCTCACCACTCTTAGCTAACACCTACCATTCGTTTTTTGTTCAAATTAAGCCCTTGTTGGCATAAACCACGGCAATGTAGCCCTTTTGGATCTAGCCCACGGCGTTTTAGCCCTCTTTTAATGTTTTATAATTGTATGCGTCTCTCTCGGGGTTTCTTGGGGCATTTCGGTGCTTGTGTGGGGAGCGGCCAGTTGAAGCGAAGGCCAGTGCACAGCCTGAAGTGTCTTCGGACAGTTTATGGATTTTCTCTTCACCTAACCAAGCCCGTGCCTCGTAACTCTGGACCTCGTGCATGTTATCTGGATGTTCCTTGAGATGTCTGGGGGGGTATGTGTATAATTATTAAATATTAAAATGATAAATAAATTTATTGATAGTCAAAAAACGATTTATGAAGCACCATTTAGTGCTGAAAGGTATTTTAGTCAAAGTGGGAGGGGCGCCCGCCCTCTGAAGTCCACTATAAAATCAAGTGTGACCACGCCCTCGAGCACGAGGAAGCCGAGAGGGATTTGAGAGAGTTGTCATTCTAAATTCACCTGATGAGGAGCCTTGGGAAAGCTCGAAACGCGTCGTGAAAGTATGCCTGAATGACTCGAAACCGTAAAAATGAGTACAGCTGCCATCATTTGGGGGTTCGTGATGTAGCAGAAGCCTTGGAAAATTTTCTCTTCGACCCATACAGGTCTGGAGTTGGTTAAAATGGCCGCCATCATTGGTCTGAGTGATGTTGCAGAGCCACATAAATTTTTCCTCCGTCCACTGTGACGTTGAGCGTCTCCAAAAAGGGTCCATGTCCATACAGACGTGGGATTTATGCCCCTCACCACTCTTAGCTAACACCTACCATTCGTTTTTTGTTCAAATTAAGCCCTTGTTGGCATAAACCACGGCAATGTAGCCCTTTTGGATCTAGCCCACGGCGTTTTAGCCCTCTTTTAATGTTTTATAATTGTATGCGTCTCTCTCGGGGTTTCTTGGGGCATTTCGGTGCTTGTGTGGGGAGCGGCCAGTTGAAGCGAAGGCCAGTGCACAGCCTGAAGTGTCTTCGGACAGTTTATGGATTTTCTCTTCACCTAACCAAGCCCGTGCCTCGTAACTCTGGACCTCGTGCATGTTATCTGGATGTTCCTTGAGATGTCTGGGGGGGTATGTGTATAATTATTAAATATTAAAATGATAAATAAATTTATTGATAGTCAAAAAACGATTTATGAAGCACCATTTAGTGCTGAAAGGTATTTTAGTCAAAGTGGGAGGGGCGCCCGCCCTCTGAAGTCCACTATAAAATCAAGTGTGACCACGCCCTCGAGCACGAGGAAGCCGAGAGGGATTTGAGAGAGTTGTCATTCTAAATTCACCTGATGAGGAGCCTTGGGAAAGCTCGAAACGCGTCGTGAAAGTATGCCTGAATGACTCGAAACCGTAAAAATGAGTACAGCTGCCATCATTTGGGGGTTCGTGATGTAGCAGAAGCCTTGGAAAATTTTCTCTTCGACCCATACAGGTCTGGAGTTGGTTAAAATGGCCGCCATCATTGGTCTGAGTGATGTTGCAGAGCCACATAAATTTTTCCTCCGTCCACTGTGACGTTGAGCGTCTCCAAAAAGGGTCCATGTCCATACAGACGTGGGATTTATGCCCCTCACCACTCTTAGCTAACACCTACCATTCGTTTTTTGTTCAAATTAAGCCCTTGTTGGCATAAACCACGGCAATGTAGCCCTTTTGGATCTAGCCCACGGCGTTTTAGCCCTCTTTTAATGTTTTATAATTGTATGCGTCTCTCTCGGGGTTTCTTGGGGCATTTCGGTGCTTGTGTGGGGAGCGGCCAGTTGAAGCGAAGGCCAGTGCACAGCCTGAAGTGTCTTCGGACAGTTTATGGATTTTCTCTTCACCTAACCAAGCCCGTGCCTCGTAACTCTGGACCTCGTGCATGTTATCTGGATGTTCCTTGAGATGTCTGGGGGGGTATGTGTATAATTATTAAATATTAAAATGATAAATAAATTTATTGATAGTCAAAAAACGATTTATGAAGCACCATTTAGTGCTGAAAGGTATTTTAGTCAAAGTGGGAGGGGCGCCCGCCCTCTGAAGTCCACTATAAAATCAAGTGTGACCACGCCCTCGAGCACGAGGAAGCCGAGAGGGATTTGAGAGAGTTGTCATTCTAAATTCACCTGATGAGGAGCCTTGGGAAAGCTCGAAACGCGTCGTGAAAGTATGCCTGAATGACTCGAAACCGTAAAAATGAGTACAGCTGCCATCATTTGGGGGTTCGTGATGTAGCAGAAGCCTTGGAAAATTTTCTCTTCGACCCATACAGGTCTGGAGTTGGTTAAAATGGCCGCCATCATTGGTCTGAGTGATGTTGCAGAGCCACATAAATTTTTCCTCCGTCCACTGTGACGTTGAGCGTCTCCAAAAAGGGTCCATGTCCATACAGACGTGGGATTTATGCCCCTCACCACTCTTAGCTAACACCTACCATTCGTTTTTTGTTCAAATTAAGCCCTTGTTGGCATAAACCACGGCAATGTAGCCCTTTTGGATCTAGCCCACGGCGTTTTAGCCCTCTTTTAATGTTTTATAATTGTATGCGTCTCTCTCGGGGTTTCTTGGGGCATTTCGGTGCTTGTGTGGGGAGCGGCCAGTTGAAGCGAAGGCCAGTGCACAGCCTGAAGTGTCTTCGGACAGTTTATGGATTTTCTCTTCACCTAACCAAGCCCGTGCCTCGTAACTCTGGACCTCGTGCATGTTATCTGGATGTTCCTTGAGATGTCTGGGGGGGTATGTGATAATTATTAAATATTAAAATGATAAATAAATTTATTGATAGTCAAAAAACGATTTATGAAGCACCATTTAGTGCTGAAAGGTATTTTAGTCAAAGTGGGAGGGGCGCCCGCCCTCTGAAGTCCACTATAAAATCAAGTGTGACCACGCCCTCGAGCACGAGGAAGCCGAGAGGGATTTGAGAGAGTTGTCATTCTAAATTCACCTGATGAGGAGCCTTGGGAAAGCTCGAAACGCGTCGTGAAAGTATGCCTGAATGACTCGAAACCGTAAAAATGAGTACAGCTGCCATCATTTGGGGGTTCGTGATGTAGCAGAAGCCTTGGAAAATTTTCTCTTCGACCCATACAGGTCTGGAGTTGGTTAAAATGGCCGCCATCATTGGTCTGAGTGATGTTGCAGAGCCACATAAATTTTTCCTCCGTCCACTGTGACGTTGAGCGTCTCCAAAAAGGGTCCATGTCCATACAGACGTGGGATTTATGCCCCTCACCACTCTTAGCTAACACCTACCATTCGTTTTTTGTTCAAATTAAGCCCTTGTTGGCATAAACCACGGCAATGTAGCCCTTTTGGATCTAGCCCACGGCGTTTTAGCCCTCTTTTAATGTTTTATAATTGTATGCGTCTCTCTCGGGGTTTCTTGGGGCATTTCGGTGCTTGTGTGGGGAGCGGCCAGTTGAAGCGAAGGCCAGTGCACAGCCTGAAGTGTCTTCGGACAGTTTATGGATTTTCTCTTCACCTAACCAAGCCCGTGCCTCGTAACTCTGGACCTCGTGCATGTTATCTGGATGTTCCTTGAGATGTCTGGGGGGGTATGTGTATAATTATTAAATATTAAAATGATAAATAAATTTATTGATAGTCAAAAAACGATTTATGAAGCACCATTTAGTGCTGAAAGGTATTTTAGTCAAAGTGGGAGGGGCGCCCGCCCTCTGAAGTCCACTATAAAATCAAGTGTGACCACGCCCTCGAGCACGAGGAAGCCGAGAGGGATTTGAGAGAGTTGTCATTCTAAATTCACCTGATGAGGAGCCTTGGGAAAGCTCGAAACGCGTCGTGAAAGTATGCCTGAATGACTCGAAACCGTAAAAATGAGTACAGCTGCCATCATTTGGGGGTTCGTGATGTAGCAGAAGCCTTGGAAAATTTTCTCTTCGACCCATACAGGTCTGGAGTTGGTTAAAATGGCCGCCATCATTGGTCTGAGTGATGTTGCAGAGCCACATAAATTTTTCCTCCGTCCACTGTGACGTTGAGCGTCTCCAAAAAGGGTCCATGTCCATACAGACGTGGGATTTATGCCCCTCACCACTCTTAGCTAACACCTACCATTCGTTTTTTGTTCAAATTAAGCCCTTGTTGGCATAAACCACGGCAATGTAGCCACTTTTGGATCTAGCCCACGGCGTTTTAGCCCTCTTTTAATGTTTTATAATTGTATGCGTCTCTCTCGGGGTTTCTTGGGGCATTTCGGTGCTTGTGTGGGGAGCGGCCAGTTGAAGCGAAGGCCAGTGCACAGCCTGAAGTGTCTTCGGACAGTTTATGGATTTTCTCTTCACCTAACCAAGCCCGTGCCTCGTAACTCTGGACCTCGTGCATGTTATCTGGATGTTCCTTGAGATGTCTGGGGGGGTATGTGTATAATTATTAAATATTAAAATGATAAATAAATTTATTGATAGTCAAAAAACGATTTATGAAGCACCATTTAGTGCTGAAAGGTATTTTAGTCAAAGTGGGAGGGGCGCCCGCCCTCTGAAGTCCACTATAAAATCAAGTGTGACCACGCCCTCGAGCACGAGGAAGCCGAGAGGGATTTGAGAGAGTTGTCATTCTAAATTCACCTGATGAGGAGCCTTGGGAAAGCTCGAAACGCGTCGTGAAAGTATGCCTGAATGACTCGAAACCGTAAAAATGAGTACAGCTGCCATCATTTGGGGGTTCGTGATGTAGCAGAAGCCTTGGAAAATTTTCTCTTCGACCCATACAGGTCTGGAGTTGGTTAAAATGGCCGCCATCATTGGTCTGAGTGATGTTGCAGAGCCACATAAATTTTTCCTCCGTCCACTGTGACGTTGAGCGTCTCCAAAAAGGGTCCATGTCCATACAGACGTGGGATTTATGCCCCTCACCACTCTTAGCTAACACCTACCATTCGTTTTTTGTTCAAATTAAGCCCTTGTTGGCATAAACCACGGCAATGTAGCCCTTTTGGATCTAGCCCACGGCGTTTTAGCCCTCTTTTAATGTTTTATAATTGTATGCGTCTCTCTCGGGGTTTCTTGGGGCATTTCGGTGCTTGTGTGGGGAGCGGCCAGTTGAAGCGAAGGCCAGTGCACAGCCTGAAGTGTCTTCGGACAGTTTATGGATTTTCTCTTCACCTAACCAAGCCCGTGCCTCGTAACTCTGGACCTCGTGCATGTTATCTGGATGTTCCTTGAGATGTCTGGGGGGGTATGTGTATAATTATTAAATATTAAAATGATAAATAAATTTTATTGATAGTCAAAAAACGATTTATGAAGCACCATTTAGTGCTGAAAGGTATTTTAGTCAAAGTGGGAGGGGCGCCCGCCCTCTGAAGTCCACTATAAAATCAAGTGTGACCACGCCCTCGAGCACGAGGAAGCCGAGAGGGATTTGAGAGAGTTGTCATTCTAAATTCAACCTGATGAGGAGCCTTGGGAAAGCTCGAAAACGCGTCGTGAAAGTATGCCTGAATGACTCGAAACCGTAAAAATGAGTACAGCTGCCATCATTTGGGGGTTCGTGATGTAGCAGAAGCCTTGGAAAATTTTCTCTTCGACCCATACAGGTCTGGAGTTGGTTAAAATGGCCGCCATCATTGGTCTGAGTGATGTTGCAGAGCCACATAAATTTTTCCTCCGTCCACTGTGACGTTGAGCGTCTCCAAAAAGGGTCCATGTCCATACAGACGTGGGATTTATGCCCCTCACCACTCTTAGCTAACACCTACCATTCGTTTTTTGTTCAAATTAAGCCCTTGTTGGCATAAACCACGGCAATGTAGCCCTTTTGGATCTAGCCCACGGCGTTTTAGCCCTCTTTTAATGTTTTATAATTGTATGCGTCTCTCTCGGGGTTTCTTGGGCATTTCGGTGCTTGTGTGGGGAGCGGCCAGTTGAAGCGAAGGCCAGTGCACAGCCTGAGTGTCTTCGGACAGTTTATGGATTTTCTCTTCACCTAACCAAGCCCGTGCCTCGTAACTCTGGACCTCGTGCATGTTATCTGGATGTTCCTTGAGATGTCTGGGGGGGTATGTGTATAATTATTAAATATTAAAATGATAAATAAATTTATTGATAGTCAAAAAACGATTTATGAAGCACCATTTAGTGCTGAAAGGTATTTTAGTCAAAGTGGGAGGGGCGCCCGCCCTCTGAAGTCCACTATAAAATCAAGTGTGACCACGCCCTCGAGCACGAGGAAGCCGAGAGGGATTTGAGAGAGTTGTCATTCTAAATTCACCTGATGAGGAGCCTTGGAAAGCTCGAAACGCGTCGTGAAAGTATGCCTGAATGACTCGAAACCGTAAAAATGAGTACAGCTGCCATCATTTGGGGGTTCGTGATGTAGCAGAAGCCTTGGAAAATTTTCTCTTCGACCCATACAGGTCTGGAGTTGGTTAAAATGGCCGCCATCATTGGTCTGAGTGATGTTGCAGAGCCACATAAATTTTTCCTCCGTCCACTGTGACGTTGAGCGTCTCCAAAAGGGTCCATGTCCATACAGACGTGGGATTTATGCCCCTCACCACTCTTAGCTAACACCTACCATTCGTTTTTTGTTCAAATTAAGCCCTTGTTGGCATAAACCACGGCAATGTAGCCCTTTTGGATCTAGCCCACGGCGTTTTAGCCCTCTTTTAATGTTTTATAATTGTATGCGTCTCTCTCGGGGTTTCTTGGGGCATTTCGGTGCTTGTGTGGGGAGCGGCCAGTTGAAGCGAAGGCCAGTGCACAGCCTGAAGTGTCTTCGGACAGTTTATGGATTTTCTCTTCACCTAACCAAGCCCGTGCCTCGTAACTCTGGACCTCGTGCATGTTATCTGGATGTTCCTTGAGATGTCTGGGGGGGTATGTGTATAATTATTAAATATTAAAATGATAAATAAATTTATTGATAGTCAAAAAACGATTTATGAAGCACCATTTAGTGCTGAAAGGTATTTTAGTCAAAGTGGGAGGGGCGCCCGCCCTCTGAAGTCCACTATAAAATCAAGTGTGACCACGCCCTCGAGCACGAGGAAGCCGAGAGGGATTTGAGAGAGTTGTCATTCTAAATTCACCTGATGAGGAGCCTTGGGAAAGCTCGAAACGCGTCGTGAAAGTATGCCTGAATGACTCGAAACCGTAAAAATGAGTACAGCTGCCATCATTTGGGGGTTCGTGATGTAGCAGAAGCCTTGGAAAATTTTCTCTTCGACCCATACAGGTCTGGAGTTGGTTAAAATGGCCGCCATCATTGGTCTGAGTGATGTTGCAGAGCCACATAAATTTTTCTCCGTCCACTGTGACGTTGAGCGTCTCCAAAAAGGGTCCATGTCCATACAGACGTGGGATTTATGCCCCTCACCACTCTTAGCTAACACCTACCATTCGTTTTTTGTTCAAATTAAGCCCTTGTTGGCATAAACCACGGCAATGTAGCCCTTTTGGATCTAGCCCACGGCGTTTTAGCCCTCTTTTAATGTTTTATAATTGTATGCGTCTCTCTCGGGGTTTCTTGGGGCATTTCGGTGCTTGTGTGGGGAGCGGCCAGTTGAAGCGAAGGCCAGTGCACAGCCTGAAGTGTCTTCGGACAGTTTATGGATTTTCTCTTCACCTAACCAAGCCCGTGCCTCGTAACTCTGGACCTCGTGCATGTTATCTGGATGTTCCTTGAGATGTCTGGGGGGTATGTGTATAATTATTAAATATTAAAATGATAAATAAATTTATTGATAGTCAAAAACGATTTATGAAGCACCATTTAGTGCTGAAAGGTATTTTAGTCAAAGTGGGAGGGGCGCCCGCCCTCTGAAGTCCACTATAAAATCAAGTGTGACCACGCCCTCGAGCACGAGGAAGCCGAGAGGGATTTGAGAGAGTTGTCATTCTAAATTCACCTGATGAGGAGCCTTGGAAAGCTCGAAACGCGTCGTGAAAGTATGCCTGAATGACTCGAAACCGTAAAAATGAGTACAGCTGCCATCATTTGGGGGTTCGTGATGTAGCAGAAGCCTTGGAAAATTTTCTCTTCGACCCATACAGGTCTGGAGTTGGTTAAAATGGCCGCCATCATTGGTCTGAGTGATGTTGCAGAGCCACATAAATTTTTCCTCCGTCCACTGTGACGTTGAGCGTCTCCAAAAAGGGTCCATGTCCATACAGACGTGGGATTTATGCCCCTCACCACTCTTAGCTAACACCTACCATTCGTTTTTTGTTCAAATTAAGCCCTTGTTGGCATAAACCACGGCAATGTAGCCCTTTTGGATCTAGCCCACGGCGTTTTAGCCCTCTTTTAATGTTTTATAATTGTATGCGTCTCTCTCGGGGTTTCTTGGGGCATTTTCGGTGCTTGTGTGGGGAGCGGCCAGTGAAGCGAAGGCCAGTGCACAGCCTGAAGTGTCTTCGGACAGTTTATGGATTTTCTCTTCACCTAACCAAGCCCGTGCCTCGTAACTCTGGACCTCGTGCATGTTATCTGGATGTTCCTTGAGATGTCTGGGGGGTATGTGTATAATTATTAAATATTAAAATGATAAATAAATTTATTGATAGTCAAAAAACGATTTATGAAGCACCATTTAGTGCTGAAAGGTATTTTAGTCAAAGTGGGAGGGGCGCCCGCCCTCTGAAGTCCACTATAAAATCAAGTGTGACCACGCCCTCGAGCACGAGGAAGCCGAGAGGGATTTGAGAGAGTTGTCATTCTAAATTCACCTGATGAGGAGCCTTGGGAAAGCTCGAAACGCGTCGTGAAAGTATGCCTGAATGACTCGAAACCGTAAAAATGAGTACAGCTGCCATCATTTGGGGGTTCGTGATGTAGCAGAAGCCTTGGAAAATTTTCTCTTCGACCATACAGGTCTGGAGTTGGTTAAAATGGCCGCCATCATTGGTCTGAGTGATGTTGCAGAGCCACATAAATTTTTCCTCCGTCCACTGTGACGTTGAGCGTCTCCAAAAAGGGTCCATGTCCATACAGACGTGGGATTATGCCCCTCACCACTCTTAGCTAACACCTACCATTCGTTTTTTGTTCAAATTAAGCCCTTGTTGGCATAAACCACGGCAATGTAGCCCTTTTGGATCTAGCCCACGGCGTTTTAGCCCTCTTTTAATGTTTTATAATTGTATGCGTCTCTCTCGGGGTTTCTTGGGGCATTTCGGTGCTTGTGTGGGGAGCGGCCAGTTGAAGCGAAGGCCAGTGCACAGCCTGAAGTGTCTTCGACAGTTTATGGATTTTCTCTTCACCTAACCAAGCCCGTGCCTCGTAACTCTGGACCTCGTGCATGTTATCTGGATGTTCCTTGAGATGTCTGGGGGGGTATGTGTATAATTATTAAATATTAAAATGATAAATAAATTTATTGATAGTCAAAAAACGATTTATGAAGCACCATTTAGTGCTGAAAGGTATTTTAGTCAAAGTGGGAGGGGCGCCCGCCCTCTGAAGTCCACTATAAAATCAAGTGTGACCACGCCCTCGAGCACGAGGAAGCCGAGAGGGATTTGAGAGAGTTGTCATTCTAAATTCACCTGATGAGGAGCCTTGGGAAAGCTCGAAACGCGTCGTGAAAGTATGCCTGAATGACTCGAAACCGTAAAAATGAGTACAGCTGCCATCATTTGGGGGTTCGTGATGTAGCAGAAGCCTTGGAAAATTTTCTCTTCGACCCATACAGGTCTGGAGTTGGTTAAAATGGCCGCCATCATTGGTCTGAGTGATGTTGCAGAGCCACATAAATTTTTCCTCCGTCCACTGTGACGTTGAGCGTCTCCAAAAAGGGTCCATGTCCATACAGACGTGGGATTTATGCCCCTCACCACTCTTAGCTAACACCTACCATTCGTTTTTTGTTCAAATTAAGCCCTTGTTGGCATAAACCACGGCAATGTAGCCCTTTTGGATCTAGCCCACGGCGTTTTAGCCCTCTTTTAATGTTTTATAATTGTATGCGTCTCTCTCGGGTTTCTTGGGGCATTTCGGTGCTTGTGTGGGGAGCGGCCAGTTGAAGCGAAGGCCAGTGCACAGCCTGAAGTGTCTTCGGACAGTTTATGGATTTTCTCTTCACCTAACCAAGCCCGTGCCTCGTAACTCTGGACCTCGTGCATGTTATCTGGATGTTCCTTGAGATGTCTGGGGGGGTATGTGTATAATTATTAAATATTAAAATGATAAATAAATTTATTGATAGTCAAAAAACGATTTATGAAGCACCATTTAGTGCTGAAAGGTATTTTAGTCAAAGTGGGAGGGGCGCCCGCCCTCTGAAGTCCACTATAAAATCAAGTGTGACCACGCCCTCGAGCACGAGGAAGCCGAGAGGGATTTGAGAGAGTTGTCATTCTAAATTCACCTGATGAGGAGCCTTGGGAAAGCTCGAAACGCGTCGTGAAAGTATGCCTGAATGACTCGAAAACCGTAAAAATGAGTACAGCTGCCATCATTTGGGGGTTCGTGATGTAGCAGAAGCTTGGAAAATTTTCTCTTCGACCCATACAGGTCTGGAGTTGGTTAAAATGGCCGCCATCATTGGTCTGAGTGATGTTGCAGAGCCACATAAATTTTTCCTCCGTCCACTGTGACGTTGAGCGTCTCCAAAAAGGGTCCATGTCCATACAGACGTGGGATTTATGCCCCTCACCACTCTTAGCTAACACCTACCATTCGTTTTTTGTTCAAATTAAGCCCTTGTTGGCATAAACCACGGCAATGTAGCCCTTTTGGATCTAGCCCACGGCGTTTTAGCCCTCTTTTAATGTTTTATAATTGTATGCGTCTCTCTCGGGGTTTCTTGGGGCATTTCGGTGCTTGTGTGGGGAGCGGCCAGTTGAAGCGAAGGCCAGTGCACAGCCTGAAGTGTCTTCGGACAGTTTATGGATTTTCTCTTCACCTAACCAAGCCCGTGCCTCGTAACTCTGGACCTCGTGCATGTTATCTGGATGTTCCTTGAGATGTCTGGGGGGGTATGTGTATAATTATTAAATATTAAAATGATAAATAAATTTATTGATAGTCAAAAAACGATTTATGAAGCACCATTTAGTGCTGAAAGGTATTTTAGTCAAAGTGGGAGGGGCGCCCGCCCTCTGAAGTCCACTATAAAATCAAGTGTGACCACGCCCTCGAGCACGAGGAAGCCGAGAGGGATTTGAGAGAGTTGTCATTCTAAATTCACCTGATGAGGAGCCTTGGGAAAGCTCGAAACGCGTCGTGAAAGTATGCCTGAATGACTCGAAACCGTAAAAATGAGTACAGCTGCCATCATTTGGGGGTTCGTGATGTAGCAGAAGCCTTGGAAAATTTTCTCTTCGACCCATACAGGTCTGGAGTTGGTTAAAATGGCCGCCATCATTGGTCTGAGTGATGTTGCAGAGCCACATAAATTTTTCCTCCGTCCACTGTGACGTTGAGCGTCTCCAAAAGGGTCCATGTCCATACAGACGTGGGATTTATGCCCCTCACCACTCTTAGCTAACACCTACCATTCGTTTTTTGTTCAAATTAAGCCCTTGTTGGCATAAACCACGGCAATGTAGCCCTTTTGGATCTAGCCCACGGCGTTTTAGCCCTCTTTTAATGTTTTATAATTGTATGCGTCTCTCTCGGGGTTTCTTGGGGCATTTCGGTGCTTGTGTGGGGAGCGGCCAGTTGAAGCGAAGGCCAGTGCACAGCCTGAAGTGTCTTCGGACAGTTTATGGATTTTCTCTTCACCTAACCAAGCCCGTGCCTCGTAACTCTGGACCTCGTGCATGTTATCTGGATGTTCCTTGAGATGTCTGGGGGGGTATGTGTATAATTATTAAATATTAAAATGATAAATAAATTTATTGATAGTCAAAAAACGATTTATGAAGCACCATTTAGTGCTGAAAGGTATTTTAGTCAAAGTGGAGGGGCGCCCGCCCTCTGAAGTCCACTATAAAATCAAGTGTGACCACGCCCTCGAGCACGAGGAAGCCGAGAGGGATTTGAGAGAGTTGTCATTCTAAATTCACCTGATGAGGAGCCTTGGGAAAGCTCGAAACGCGTCGTGAAAGTATGCCTGAATGACTCGAAACCGTAAAAATGAGTACAGCTGCCATCATTTGGGGGTTCGTGATGTAGCAGAAGCCTTGGAAAATTTTCTCTTCGACCCATACAGGTCTGGAGTTGGTTAAAATGGCCGCCATCATTGGTCTGAGTGATGTTGCAGAGCCACATAAATTTTTCCTCCGTCCACTGTGACGTTGAGCGTCTCCAAAAAGGGTCCATGTCCATACAGACGTGGGATTTATGCCCCTCACCACTCTTAGCTAACACCTACCATTCGTTTTTTGTTCAAATTAAGCCCTTGTTGGCATAAACCACGGCAATGTAGCCCTTTTGGATCTAGCCCACGGCGTTTTAGCCCTCTTTTAATGTTTTATAATTGTATGCGTCTCTCTCGGGGTTTCTTGGGGCATTTCGGTGCTTGTGTGGGGAGCGGCCAGTTGAAGCGAAGGCCAGTGCACAGCCTGAAGTGTCTTCGGACAGTTTATGGATTTTCTCTTCACCTAACCAAGCCCGTGCCTCGTAACTCTGGACCTCGTGCATGTTATCTGGATGTTCCTTGAGATGTCTGGGGGGGTATGTGTATAATTATTAAATATTAAAATGATAAATAAATTTATTGATAGTCAAAAAACGATTTATGAAGCACCATTTAGTGCTGAAAGGTATTTTAGTCAAAGTGGGAGGGCGCCCGCCCTCTGAAGTCCACTATAAAATCAAGTGTGACCACGCCCTCGAGCACGAGGAAGCCGAGAGGGATTTGAGAGAGTTGTCATTCTAAATTCACCTGATGAGGAGCCTTGGGAAAGCTCGAAACGCGTCGTGAAAGTATGCCTGAATGACTCGAAACCGTAAAAATGAGTACAGCTGCCATCATTTGGGGGTTCGTGATGTAGCAGAAGCCTTGGAAAATTTTCTCTTCGACCCATACAGGTCTGGAGTTGGTTAAAATGGCCGCCATCATTGGTCTGAGTGATGTTGCAGAGCCACATAAATTTTTCCTCCGTCCACTGTGACGTTGAGCGTCTCCAAAAAGGGTCCATGTCCATACAGACGTGGGATTTATGCCCCTCACCACTCTTAGCTAACACCTACCATTCGTTTTTTGTTCAAATTAAGCCCTTGTTGGCATAAACCACGGCAATGTAGCCCTTTTGGATCTAGCCCACGGCGTTTTAGCCCTCTTTTAATGTTTTATAATTGTATGCGTCTCTCTCGGGGTTTCTTGGGGCATTTCGGTGCTTGTGTGGGGAGCGGCCAGTTGAAGCGAAGGCCAGTGCACAGCCTGAAGTGTCTTCGGACAGTTTATGGATTTCTCTTCACCTAACCAAGCCCGTGCCTCGTAACTCTGGACCTCGTGCATGTTATCTGGATGTTCCTTGAGATGTCTGGGGGGTATGTGTATAATTATTAAATATTAAAATGATAAATAAATTTATTGATAGTCAAAAAACGATTTATGAAGCACCATTTAGTGCTGAAAGGTATTTTAGTCAAAGTGGGAGGGGCGCCCGCCCTCTGAAGTCCACTATAAAATCAAGTGTGACCACGCCCTCGAGCACGAGGAAGCCGAGAGGGATTTGAGAGAGTTGTCATTCTAAATTCACCTGATGAGGAGCCTTGGGAAAGCTCGAAACGCGTCGTGAAAGTATGCCTGAATGACTCGAAACCGTAAAAATGAGTACAGCTGCCATCATTTGGGGTTCGTGATGTAGCAGAAGCCTTGGAAAATTTTCTCTTCGACCCATACAGGTCTGGAGTTGGTTAAAATGGCCGCCATCATTGGTCTGAGTGATGTTGCAGAGCCACATAAATTTTTCCTCCGTCCACTGTGACGTTGAGCGTCTCCAAAAAGGGTCCATGTCCATACAGACGTGGGATTTATGCCCCTCACCACTCTTAGCTAACACCTACCATTCGTTTTTTGTTCAAATTAAGCCCTTGTTGGCATAAACCACGGCAATGTAGCCCTTTTGGATCTAGCCCACGGCGTTTTAGCCCTCTTTTAATGTTTTATAATTGTATGCGTCTCTCTCGGGGTTTCTTGGGGCATTTCGGTGCTTGTGTGGGGAGCGGCCAGTTGAAGCGAAGGCCAGTGCACAGCCTGAAGTGTCTTCGGACAGTTTATGGATTTTCTCTTCACCTAACCAAGCCCGTGCCTCGTAACTCTGGACCTCGTGCATGTTATCTGGATGTTCCTTGAGATGTCTGGGGGGTATGTGTATAATTATTAAATATTAAAATGATAAATAAATTTATTGATAGTCAAAAAACGATTTATGAAGCACCATTTAGTGCTGAAAGGTATTTTAGTCAAAGTGGGAGGGGCGCCCGCCCTCTGAAGTCCACTATAAATCAAGTGTGACCACGCCCTCGAGCACGAGGAAGCCGAGAGGGATTTGAGAGAGTTGTCATTCTAAATTCACCTGATGAGGAGCCTTGGGAAAGCTCGAAACGCGTCGTGAAAGTATGCCTGAATGACTCGAAACCGTAAAAATGAGTACAGCTGCCATCATTTGGGGGTTCGTGATGTAGCAGAAGCCTTGGAAAATTTTCTCTTCGACCCATACAGGTCTGGAGTTGGTTAAAATGGCCGCCATCATTGGTCTGAGTGATGTTGCAGAGCCACATAAATTTTTCCTCCGTCCACTGTGACGTTGAGCGTCTCCAAAAAGGGTCCATGTCCATACAGACGTGGGATTTATGCCCCTCACCACTCTTAGCTAACACCTACCATTCGTTTTTTGTTCAAATTAAGCCCTTGTTGGCATAAACCACGGCAATGTAGCCCTTTTGGATCTAGCCCACGGCGTTTTAGCCCTCTTTTAATGTTTTATAATTGTATGCGTCTCTCTCGGGGTTTCTTGGGGCATTTCGGTGCTTGTGTGGGGAGCGGCCAGTTGAAGCGAAGGCCAGTGCACAGCCTGAAGTGTCTTCGGACAGTTTATGGATTTTCTCTTCACCTAACCAAGCCCGTGCCTCGTAACTCTGGACCTCGTGCATGTTATCTGGATGTTCCTTGAGATGTCTGGGGGGGTATGTGTATAATTATTAAATATTAAAATGATAAATAAATTTATTGATAGTCAAAAAACGATTTATGAAGCACCATTTAGTGCTGAAAGGTATTTTAGTCAAAGTGGGAGGGGCGCCCGCCCTCTGAAGTCCACTATAAAATCAAGTGTGACCACGCCCTCGAGCACGAGGAAGCCGAGAGGGATTTGAGAGAGTTGTCATTCTAAATTCACCTGATGAGGAGCCTTGGGAAAGCTCGAAACGCGTCGTGAAAGTATGCCTGAATGACTCGAAACCGTAAAAATGAGTACAGCTGCCATCATTTGGGGGTTCGTGATGTAGCAGAAGCCTTGGAAAATTTTCTCTTCGACCCATACAGGTCTGGAGTTGGTTAAAATGGCCGCCATCATTGGTCTGAGTGATGTTGCAGAGCCACATAAATTTTTCCTCCGTCCACTGTGACGTTGAGCGTCTCCAAAAAGGGTCCATGTCCATACAGACGTGGGATTTATGCCCCTCACCACTCTTAGCTAACACCTACCATTCGTTTTTTGTTCAAATTAAGCCCTTGTTGGCATAAACCACGGCAATGTAGCCCTTTTGGATCTAGCCCACGGCGTTTTAGCCCTCTTTTAATGTTTTATAATTGTATGCGTCTCTCTCGGGGTTTCTTGGGGCATTTCGGTGCTTGTGTGGGGAGCGGCCAGTTGAAGCGAAGGCCAGTGCACAGCCTGAAGTGTCTTCGGACAGTTTATGGATTTTCTCTTCACCTAACCAAGCCCGTGCCTCGTAACTCTGGACCTCGTGCATGTTATCTGGATGTTCCTTGAGATGTCTGGGGGGGTATGTGTATAATTATTAAATATTAAAATGATAAATAAATTTATTGATAGTCAAAAAACGATTTATGAAGCACCATTTAGTGCTGAAAGGTATTTTAGTCAAAGTGGGAGGGGCGCCCGCCCTCTGAAGTCCACTATAAAATCAAGTGTGACCACGCCCTCGAGCACGAGGAAGCCGAGAGGGATTTGAGAGAGTTGTCATTCTAAATTCACCTGATGAGGAGCCTTGGGAAAGCTCGAAACGCGTCGTGAAAGTATGCCTGAATGACTCGAAACCGTAAAAATGAGTACAGCTGCCATCATTTGGGGGTTCGTGATGTAGCAGAAGCCTTGGAAAATTTTCTCTTCGACCCATACAGGTCTGGAGTTGGTTAAAATGGCCGCCATCATTGGTCTGAGTGATGTTGCAGAGCCACATAAATTTTTCCTCCGTCCACTGTGACGTTGAGCGTCTCCAAAAAGGGTCCATGTCCATACAGACGTGGGATTTATGCCCCTCACCACTCTTAGCTAACACCTACCATTCGTTTTTTGTTCAAATTAAGCCCTTGTTGGCATAAACCACGGCAATGTAGCCCTTTTGGATCTAGCCCACGGCGTTTTAGCCCTCTTTTAATGTTTTATAATTGTATGCGTCTCTCTCGGGGTTTCTTGGGGCATTTCGGTGCTTGTGTGGGGAGCGGCCAGTTGAAGCGAAGGCCAGTGCACAGCCTGAAGTGTCTTCGGACAGTTTATGGATTTTCTCTTCACCTAACCAAGCCCGTGCCTCGTAACTCTGGACCTCGTGCATGTTATCTGGATGTTCCTTGAGATGTCTGGGGGGGTATGTGTATAATTATAAATATTAAAATGATAAATAAATTTATTGATAGTCAAAAAACGATTTATGAAGCACCATTTAGTGCTGAAAGGTATTTTAGTCAAAGTGGGAGGGGCGCCCGCCCTCTGAAGTCCACTATAAAATCAAGTGTGACCACGCCCTCGAGCACGAGGAAGCCGAGAGGGATTTGAGAGAGTTGTCATTCTAAATTCACCTGATGAGGAGCCTTGGGAAAGCTCGAAACGCGTCGTGAAAGTATGCCTGAATGACTCGAAACCGTAAAAATGAGTACAGCTGCCATCATTTGGGGGTTCGTGATGTAGCAGAAGCCTTGGAAAATTTTCTCTTCGACCCATACAGGTCTGGAGTTGGTTAAAATGGCCGCCATCATTGGTCTGAGTGATGTTGCAGAGCCACATAAATTTTTCCTCCGTCCACTGTGACGTTGAGCGTCTCCAAAAAGGGTCCATGTCCATACAGACGTGGGATTTATGCCCCTCACCACTCTTAGCTAACACCTACCATTCGTTTTTTGTTCAAATTAAGCCTTGTTGGCATAAACCACGGCAATGTAGCCCTTTTGGATCTAGCCCACGGCGTTTTAGCCCTCTTTTAATGTTTTATAATTGTATGCGTCTCTCTCGGGGTTTCTTGGGGCATTTCGGTGCTTGTGTGGGGAGCGGCCAGTTGAAGCGAAGGCCAGTGCACAGCCTGAAGTGTCTTCGGACAGTTTATGGATTTTCTCTTCACCTAACCAAGCCCGTGCCTCGTAACTCTGGACCTCGTGCATGTTATCTGGATGTTCCTTGAGATGTCTGGGGGGGTATGTGTATAATTATTAAATATTAAAATGATAAATAAATTTATTGATAGTCAAAAAACGATTTATGAAGCACCATTTAGTGCTGAAAGGTATTTTAGTCAAAGTGGGAGGGGCGCCCGCCCTCTGAAGTCCACTATAAAATCAAGTGTGACCACGCCCTCGAGCACGAGGAAGCCGAGAGGGATTTGAGAGAGTTGTCATTCTAAATTCACCTGATGAGGAGCCTTGGGAAAGCTCGAAACGCGTCGTGAAAGTATGCCTGAATGACTCGAAACCGTAAAAATGAGTACAGCTGCCATCATTTGGGGGTTCGTGATGTAGCAGAAGCCTTGGAAAATTTTCTCTTCGACCCATACAGGTCTGGAGTTGGTTAAAATGGCCGCCATCATTGGTCTGAGTGATGTTGCAGAGCCACATAAATTTTTCCTCCGTCCACTGTGACGTTGAGCGTCTCCAAAAAGGGTCCATGTCCATACAGACGTGGGATTTATGCCCCTCACCACTCTTAGCTAACACCTACCATTCGTTTTTTGTTCAAATTAAGCCCTTGTTGGCATAAACCACGGCAATGTAGCCCTTTTGGATCTAGCCCACGGCGTTTTAGCCCTCTTTTAATGTTTTATAATTGTATGCGTCTCTCTCGGGGTTTCTTGGGGCATTTCGGTGCTTGTGTGGGGAGCGGCCAGTTGAAGCGAAGGCCAGTGCACAGCCTGAAGTGTCTTCGGACAGTTTATGGATTTTCTCTTCACCTAACCAAGCCCGTGCCTCGTAACTCTGGACCTCGTGCATGTTATCTGGATGTTCCTTGAGATGTCTGGGGGGGTATGTGTATAATTATTAAATATTAAAATGATAAATAAATTTATTGATAGTCAAAAAACGATTTATGAAGCACCATTTAGTGCTGAAAGGTATTTTAGTCAAAGTGGGAGGGGCGCCCGCCCTCTGAAGTCCACTATAAAATCAAGTGTGACCACGCCCTCGAGCACGAGGAAGCCGAGAGGGATTTGAGAGAGTTGTCATTCTAAATTCACCTGATGAGGAGCCTTGGGAAAGCTCGAAACGCGTCGTGAAAGTATGCCTGAATGACTCGAAACCGTAAAAATGAGTACAGCTGCCATCATTTGGGGGTTCGTGATGTAGCAGAAGCCTTGGAAATTTTCTCTTCGACCCATACAGGTCTGGAGTTGGTTAAAATGGCCGCCATCATTGGTCTGAGTGATGTTGCAGAGCCACATAAATTTTTCCTCCGTCCACTGTGACGTTGAGCGTCTCCAAAAAGGGTCCATGTCCATACAGACGTGGGATTTATGCCCCTCACCACTCTTAGCTAACACCTACCATTCGTTTTTTGTTCAAATTAAGCCCTTGTTGGCATAAACCACGGCAATGTAGCCCTTTTGGATCTAGCCCACGGCGTTTTAGCCCTCTTTTAATGTTTTATAATTGTATGCGTCTCTCTCGGGGTTTCTTGGGGCATTTCGGTGCTTGTGTGGGGAGCGGCCAGTTGAAGCGAAGGCCAGTGCACAGCCTGAAGTGTCTTCGGACAGTTTATGGATTTTCTCTTCACCTAACCAAGCCCGTGCCTCGTAACTCTGGACCTCGTGCATGTTATCTGGATGTTCCTTGAGATGTCTGGGGGGGTATGTGTATAATTCATTAAATATTAAAATGATAAATAAATTTATTGATAGTCAAAAAACGATTTATGAAGCACCATTTAGTGCTGAAAGGTATTTTAGTCAAAGTGGGAGGGGCGCCCGCCCTCTGAAGTCCACTATAAAATCAAGTGTGACCACGCCCTCGAGCACGAGGAAGCCGAGAGGGATTTGAGAGAGTTGTCATTCTAAATTCACCTGATGAGGAGCCTTGGGAAAGCTCGAAACGCGTCGTGAAAGTATGCCTGAATGACTCGAAACCGTAAAAATGAGTACAGCTGCCATCATTTGGGGGTTCGTGATGTAGCAGAAGCCTTGGAAAATTTTCTCTTCGACCCATACAGGTCTGGAGTTGGTTAAAATGGCCGCCATCATTGGTCTGAGTGATGTTGCAGAGCCACATAAATTTTTCCTCCGTCCACTGTGACGTTGAGCGTCTCCAAAAAGGGTCCATGTCCATACAGACGTGGGATTTATGCCCCTCACCACTCTTAGCTAACACCTACCATTCGTTTTTTGTTCAAATTAAGCCCTTGTTGGCATAAACCACGGCAATGTAGCCCTTTTGGATCTAGCCCACGGCGTTTTAGCCCTCTTTTAATGTTTTATAATTGTATGCGTCTCTCTCGGGGTTTCTTGGGGCATTTCGGTGCTTGTGTGGGGAGCGGCCAGTTGAAGCGAAGGCCAGTGCACAGCCTGAAGTGTCTTCGGACAGTTTATGGATTTTCTCTTCACCTAACCAAGCCCGTGCCTCGTAACTCTGGACCTCGTGCATGTTATCTGGATGTTCCTTGAGATGTCTGGGGGGGTATGTGTATAATTATTAAATATTAAAATGATAAATAAATTTATTGATAGTCAAAAAACGATTTATGAAGCACCATTTAGTGCTGAAAGGTATTTTAGTCAAAGTGGGAGGGGGCGCCCGCCCTCTGAAGTCCACTATAAAATCAAGTGTGACCACGCCCTCGAGCACGAGGAAGCCGAGAGGGATTTGAGAGAGTTGTCATTCTAAATTCACCTGATGAGGAGCCTTGGGAAAGCTCGAAACGCGTCGTGAAAGTATGCCTGAATGACTCGAAACCGTAAAAATGAGTACAGCTGCCATCATTTGGGGGTTCGTGATGTAGCAGAAGCCTTGGAAAATTTTCTCTTCGACCCATACAGGTCTGGAGTTGGTTAAAATGGCCGCCATCATTGGTCTGAGTGATGTTGCAGAGCCACATAAATTTTTCCTCCGTCCACTGTGACGTTGAGCGTCTCCAAAAAGGGTCCATGTCCATACAGACGTGGGATTTATGCCCCTCACCACTCTTAGCTAACACCTACCATTCGTTTTTTGTTCAAATTAAGCCCTTGTTGGCATAAACCACGGCAATGTAGCCCTTTTGGATCTAGCCCACGGCGTTTTAGCCCTCTTTTAATGTTTTATAATTGTATGCGTCTCTCTCGGGGTTTCTTGGGGCATTTCGGTGCTTGTGTGGGGAGCGGCCAGTTGAAGCGAAGGCCAGTGCACAGCCTGAAGTGTCTTCGGACAGTTTATGGATTTTCTCTTCACCTAACCAAGCCCGTGCCTCGTAACTCTGGACCTCGTGCATGTTATCTGGATGTTCCTTGAGATGTCTGGGGGGTATGTGTATAATTATTAAATATTAAATGATAAATAAATTTATTGATAGTCAAAAAACGATTTATGAAGCACCATTTAGTGCTGAAAGGTATTTTAGTCAAAGTGGGAGGGGCGCCCGCCCTCTGAAGTCCACTATAAAATCAAGTGTGACCACGCCCTCGAGCACGAGGAAGCCGAGAGGGATTTGAGAGAGTTGTCATTCTAAATTCACCTGATGAGGAGCCTTGGAAAGCTCGAAACGCGTCGTGAAAGTATGCCTGAATGACTCGAAACCGTAAAAATGAGTACAGCTGCCATCATTTGGGGGTTCGTGATGTAGCAGAAGCCTTGGAAAATTTTCTCTTCGACCCATACAGGTCTGGAGTTGGTTAAAATGGCCGCCATCATTGGTCTGAGTGATGTTGCAGAGCCACATAAATTTTTCCTCCGTCCACTGTGACGTTGAGCGTCTCCAAAAAGGGTCCATGTCCATACAGACGTGGGATTTATGCCCCTCACCACTCTTAGCTAACACCTACCATTCGTTTTTTGTTCAAATTAAGCCCTTGTTGGCATAAACCACGGCAATGTAGCCCTTTTGGATCTAGCCCACGGCGTTTTAGCCCTCTTTTAATGTTTTATAATTGTATGCGTCTCTCTCGGGGTTTCTTGGGGCATTTCGGTGCTTGTGTGGGGAGCGGCCAGTTGAAGCGAAGGCCAGTGCACAGCCTGAAGTGTCTTCGGACAGTTTATGGATTTTCTCTTCACCTAACCAAGCCCGTGCCTCGTAACTCTGGACCTCGTGCATGTTATCTGGATGTTCCTTGAGATGTCTGGGGGGGTATGTGTATAATTATTAAATATTAAAATGATAAATAAATTTATTGATAGTCAAAAAACGATTTATGAAGCACCATTTAGTGCTGAAAGGTATTTTAGTCAAAGTGGGAGGGGCGCCCGCCCTCTGAAGTCCACTATAAAATCAAGTGTGACCACGCCCTCGAGCACGAGGAAGCCGAGAGGGATTTGAGAGAGTTGTCATTCTAAATTCACCTGATGAGGAGCCTTGGGAAAGCTCGAAACGCGTCGTGAAAGTATGCCTGAATGACTCGAAACCGTAAAAATGAGTACAGCTGCCATCATTTGGGGGTTCGTGATGTAGCAGAAGCCTTGGAAAATTTTCTCTTCGACCCATACAGGTCTGGAGTTGGTTAAAATGGCCGCCATCATTGGTCTGAGTGATGTTGCAGAGCCACATAAATTTTTCCTCCGTCCACTGTGACGTTGAGCGTCTCCAAAAAGGGTCCATGTCCATACAGACGTGGGATTTATGCCCCTCACCACTCTTAGCTAACACCTACCATTCGTTTTTTGTTCAAATTAAGCCCTTGTTGGCATAAACCACGGCAATGTAGCCCTTTTGGATCTAGCCCACGGCGTTTTAGCCCTCTTTTAATGTTTTATAATTGTATGCGTCTCTCTCGGGGTTTCTTGGGGCATTTCGGTGCTTGTGTGGGGAGCGGCCAGTTGAAGCGAAGGCCAGTGCACAGCCTGAAGTGTCTTCGGACAGTTTATGGATTTTCTCTTCACCTAACCAAGCCCGTGCCTCGTAACTCTGGACCTCGTGCATGTTATCTGGATGTTCCTTGAGATGTCTGGGGGGGTATGTGTATAATTATTAAATATTAAAATGATAAATAAATTTATTGATAGTCAAAAAACGATTTATGAAGCACCATTTAGTGCTGAAAGGTATTTTAGTTCAAAGTGGGAGGGGCGCCCGCCCTCTGAAGTCCACTATAAAATCAAGTGTGACCACGCCCTCGAGCACGAGGAAGCCGAGAGGGATTTGAGAGAGTTGTCATTCTAAATTCACCTGATGAGGAGCCTTGGGAAAGCTCGAAACGCGTCGTGAAAGTATGCCTGAATGACTCGAAACCGTAAAAATGAGTACAGCTGCCATCATTTGGGGGTTCGTGATGTAGCAGAAGCCTTGGAAAATTTTCTCTTCGACCCATACAGGTCTGGAGTTGGTTAAAATGGCCGCCATCATTGGTCTGAGTGATGTTGCAGAGCCACATAAATTTTTCCTCCGTCCACTGTGACGTTGAGCGTCTCCAAAAAGGGTCCATGTCCATACAGACGTGGGATTTATGCCCCTCACCACTCTTAGCTAACACCTACCATTCGTTTTTTGTTCAAATTAAGCCCTTGTTGGCATAAACCACGGCAATGTAGCCCTTTTGGATCTAGCCCACGGCGTTTTAGCCCTCTTTTAATGTTTTATAATTGTATGCGTCTCTCTCGGGGTTTCTTGGGGCATTTCGGTGCTTGTGTGGGGAGCGGCCAGTTGAAGCGAAGGCCAGTGCACAGCCTGAAGTGTCTTCGGACAGTTTATGGATTTTCTCTTCACCTAACCAAGCCCGTGCCTCGTAACTCTGGACCTCGTGCATGTTATCTGGATGTTCCTTGAGATGTCTGGGGGGGTATGTGTATAATTATTAAATATTAAAATGATAAATAAATTTATTGATAGTCAAAAAAACGATTTATGAAGCACCATTTAGTGCTGAAAGGTATTTTAGTCAAAGTGGGAGGGGCGCCCGCCCTCTGAAGTCCACTATAAAATCAAGTGTGACCACGCCCTCGAGCACGAGGAAGCCGAGAGGGATTTGAGAGAGTTGTCATTCTAAATTCACCTGATGAGGAGCCTTGGGAAAGCTCGAAACGCGTCGTGAAAGTATGCCTGAATGACTCGAAACCGTAAAAATGAGTACAGCTGCCATCATTTGGGGGTTCGTGATGTAGCAGAAGCCTTGGAAAATTTTCTCTTCGACCCATACAGGTCTGGAGTTGGTTAAAATGGCCGCCATCATTGGTCTGAGTGATGTTG
The DNA here is from genome assembly GCF_965113295.1 of Leuciscus leuciscus. Lineage (NCBI taxonomy): Eukaryota > Metazoa > Chordata > Actinopteri > Cypriniformes > Leuciscidae > Leuciscus > Leuciscus leuciscus. The sequence goes on along the minus strand of NW_028118239.1, from coordinate 3,993 downwards.
CAGAGCCACATAAATTTTTCCTCCGTCCACTGTGACGTTGAGCGTCTCCAAAAAGGGTCCATGTCCATACAGACGTGGGATTTATGCCCCTCACCACTCTTAGCTAACACCTACCATTCGTTTTTTTGTTCAAATTAAGCCCTTGTTGGCATAAACCACGGCAATGTAGCCCTTTTGGATCTAGCCCACGGCGTTTTAGCCCTCTTTTAATGTTTTATAATTGTATGCGTCTCTCTCGGGGTTTCTTGGGGCATTTCGGTGCTTGTGTGGGGAGCGGCCAGTTGAAGCGAAGGCCAGTGCACAGCCTGAAGTGTCTTCGGACAGTTTATGGATTTTCTCTTCACCTAACCAAGCCCGTGCCTCGTAACTCTGGACCTCGTGCATGTTATCTGGATGTTCCTTGAGATGTCTGGGGGGGTATGTGTATAATTATTAAATATTAAAATGATAAATAAATTTATTGATAGTCAAAAAACGATTTATGAAGCACCATTTAGTGCTGAAAGGTATTTTAGTTCAAGTGGGAGGGGCGCCCGCCCTCTGAAGTCCACTATAAAATCAAGTGTGACCACGCCCTCGAGCACGAGGAAGCCGAGAGGGATTTGAGAGAGTTGTCATTCTAAATTCACCTGATGAGGAGCCTTGGGAAAGCTCGAAACGCGTCGTGAAAGTATGCCTGAATGACTCGAAACCGTAAAAATGAGTACAGCTGCCATCATTTGGGGGTTCGTGATGTAGCAGAAGCCTTGGAAAATTTTCTCTTCGACCCATACAGGTCTGGAGTTGGTTAAAATGGCCGCCATCATTGGTCTGAGTGATGTTGCAGAGCCACATAAATTTTTCCTCCGTCCACTGTGACGTTGAGCGTCTCCAAAAAGGGTCCATGTCCATACAGACGTGGGATTTATGCCCCTCACCACTCTTAGCTAACACCTACCATTCGTTTTTTTGTTCAAATTAAGCCCTTGTTGGCATAAACCACGGCAATGTAGCCCTTTTGGATCTAGCCCACGGCGTTTTAGCCCTCTTTTAATGTTTTATAATTGTATGCGTCTCTCTCGGGGTTTCTTGGGGCATTTCGGTGCTTGTGTGGGGAGCGGCCAGTTGAAGCGAAGGCCAGTGCACAGCCTGAAGTGTCTTCGGACAGTTTATGGATTTTCTCTTCACCTAACCAAGCCCGTGCCTCGTAACTCTGGACCTCGTGCATGTTATCTGGATGTTCCTTGAGATGTCTGGGGGGGTATGTGTATAATTATTAAATATTAAAATGATAAATAAATTTATTGATAGTCAAAAAACGATTTATGAAGCACCATTTAGTGCTGAAAGGTATTTTAGTTCAAGTGGGAGGGGCGCCCGCCCTCTGAAGTCCACTATAAAATCAAGTGTGACCACGCCCTCGAGCACGAGGAAGCCGAGAGGGATTTGAGAGAGTTGTCATTCTAAATTCACCTGATGAGGAGCCTTGGGAAAGCTCGAAACGCGTCGTGAAAGTATGCCTGAATGACTCGAAACCGTAAAAATGAGTACAGCTGCCATCATTTGGGGGTTCGTGATGTAGCAGAAGCCTTGGAAAATTTTCTCTTCGACCCATACAGGTCTGGAGTTGGTTAAAATGGCCGCCATCATTGGTCTGAGTGATGTTGCAGAGCCACATAAATTTTTCCTCCGTCCACTGTGACGTTGAGCGTCTCCAAAAAGGGTCCATGTCCATACAGACGTGGGATTTATGCCCCTCACCACTCTTAGCTAACACCTACCATTCGTTTTTTTGTTCAAATTAAGCCCTTGTTGGCATAAACCACGGCAATGTAGCCCTTTTGGATCTAGCCCACGGCGTTTTAGCCCTCTTTTAATGTTTTATAATTGTATGCGTCTCTCTCGGGGTTTCTTGGGGCATTTCGGTGCTTGTGTGGGGAGCGGCCAGTTGAAGCGAAGGCCAGTGCACAGCCTGAAGTGTCTTCGGACAGTTTATGGATTTTCTCTTCACCTAACCAAGCCCGTGCCTCGTAACTCTGGACCTCGTGCATGTTATCTGGATGTTCCTTGAGATGTCTGGGGGGGTATGTGTATAATTATTAAATATTAAAATGATAAATAAATTTATTGATAGTCAAAAAACGATTTATGAAGCACCATTTAGTGCTGAAAGGTATTTTAGTTCAAGTGGGAGGGGCGCCCGCCCTCTGAAGTCCACTATAAAATCAAGTGTGACCACGCCCTCGAGCACGAGGAAGCCGAGAGGGATTTGAGAGAGTTGTCATTCTAAATTCACCTGATGAGGAGCCTTGGGAAAGCTCGAAACGCGTCGTGAAAGTATGCCTGAATGACTCGAAACCGTAAAAATGAGTACAGCTGCCATCATTTGGGGGTTCGTGATGTAGCAGAAGCCTTGGAAAATTTTCTCTTCGACCCATACAGGTCTGGAGTTGGTTAAAATGGCCGCCATCATTGGTCTGAGTGATGTTGCAGAGCCACATAAATTTTTCCTCCGTCCACTGTGACGTTGAGCGTCTCCAAAAAGGGTCCATGTCCATACAGACGTGGGATTTATGCCCCTCACCACTCTTAGCTAACACCTACCATTCGTTTTTTTGTTCAAATTAAGCCCTTGTTGGCATAAACCACGGCAATGTAGCCCTTTTGGATCTAGCCCACGGCGTTTTAGCCCTCTTTTAATGTTTTATAATTGTATGCGTCTCTCTCGGGGTTTCTTGGGGCATTTCGGTGCTTGTGTGGGGAGCGGCCAGTTGAAGCGAAGGCCAGTGCACAGCCTGAAGTGTCTTCGGACAGTTTATGGATTTTCTCTTCACCTAACCAAGCCCGTGCCTCGTAACTCTGGACCTCGTGCATGTTATCTGGATGTTCCTTGAGATGTCTGGGGGGGTATGTGTATAATTATTAAATATTAAAATGATAAATAAATTTATTGATAGTCAAAAAACGATTTATGAAGCACCATTTAGTGCTGAAAGGTATTTTAGTTCAAGTGGGAGGGGCGCCCGCCCTCTGAAGTCCACTATAAAATCAAGTGTGACCACGCCCCTCGAGCACGAGGAAGCCGAGAGGGATTTGAGAGAGTTGTCATTCTAAATTCACCTGATGAGGAGCCTTGGGAAAGCTCGAAACGCGTCGTGAAAGTATGCCTGAATGACTCGAAACCGTAAAAATGAGTACAGCTGCCATCATTTGGGGGTTCGTGATGTAGCAGAAGCCTTGGAAAATTTTCTCTTCGACCCATACAGGTCTGGAGTTGGTTAAAATGGCCGCCATCATTGGTCTGAGTGATGTTGCAGAGCCACATAAATTTTTCCTCCGTCCACTGTGACGTTGAGCGTCTCCAAAAAGGGTCCATGTCCATACAGACGTGGGATTTATGCCCCTCACCACTCTTAGCTAACACCTACCATTCGTTTTTTGTTCAAATTAAGCCCTTGTTGGCATAAACCACGGCAATGTAGCCCTTTTGGATCTAGCCCACGGCGTTTTAGCCCTCTTTTAATGTTTTATAATTGTATGCGTCTCTCTCGGGGTTTCTTGGGGCATTTCGGTGCTTGTGTGGGGAGCGGCCAGTTGAAGCGAAGGCCAGTGCACAGCCTGAAGTGTCTTCGGACAGTTTATGGATTTTCTCTTCACCTAACCAAGCCCGTGCCTCGTAACTCTGGACCTCGTGCATGTTATCTGGATGTTCCTTGAGATGTCTGGGGGGGTATGTGTATAATTATTAAATATTAAAATGATAAATAAATTTATTGATAGTCAAAAAACGATTTATGAAGCACCATTTAGTGCTGAAAGGTATTTTAGTCAAAGTGGGAGGGGCGCCCGCCCTCTGAAGTCCACTATAAAATCAAGTGTGACCACGCCCTCGAGCACGAGGAAGCCGAGAGGGATTTGAGAGAGTTGTCATTCTAAATTCACCTGATGAGGAGCCTTGGGAAAGCTCGAAACGCGTCGTGAAAGTATGCCTGAATGACTCGAAACCGTAAAAAT
>NW_028118240.1:0-42962 GCF_965113295.1 Leuciscus leuciscus | reverse complement strand
ACAGCCCTATCAGCTGGTAGTAGGCCTATTATTTAAGGTTAAAAATAACTCAAATTAAATATAATGCGTTTTTATTATAATAACAACTTTATTTAATGATATAAGTACAAATATAATAAATATGTAATATAGTACACATATTTAGCAAAATACTCTCTATAGCTCTTTTTCTAGCCAACTAACGTGCCTATATTATGGTCATTAAATGGCTTTCCTGAGGTAAATGTTATGTGACATAATTGTTCTCCAGCTGTTTTATTGACCCCTTTGTTTGATTGATTGATCGATATTATGTATGAAGAATATAGGCTACATTTTGGTAAGCTGTACTGTTTCTTTCAACATTGTTCATTCGTGTTTATTTACTATAGCTAGTAGAGATGATCGGGTCACGTGCCGCTAGGGATCTGTCGCGTCACAATTACAAGCACCAAAACGGTATTTATTGTTTGAATTTCGTAATAAAATTGACAGAATCTGAGAGCTGAGATTTTTTTTCATATCATAACTAACAGGGCCGGATTCAGCCAGCCCCACTAGGGGGTGCAGGTAGAATATCAGGGGGGGCAAGTCATTTAACGGAACATTTAAATTTGACAAATATAGTGATTTGATTTTATATTGTGATATATATCGATATGGCCAGAAATGAAAAAATATATTGTGAAATGAAAAAATCCTATATCGCCCAGCTCTAATCTATCAGCTCCTTTGATCCATTTGATTTGTCTTATCAGGTTTTATGTTGGATGCCCTTCCTGACACTACCCTCTGCATTTACCCGGGCTTGGGACCGGCACAAATAGGACACTGGCTTGTGCCCTGTTGAGGCTGCATTTATCTTTTTTTTTTTGTCTGTCTGTTTGTCTTCCTGTCTGTCTGTCTTTGTCTGTCCTTTCGTTTTTTATTTCAATCTTTTTTATTTCTTTTTTGGGGGGGTTTTGTTTTCATTTCTTTAGCTCTGTACACAGCATGGCTTATATCAGTCATTATAGCATCAGTCGTCTGCTTTTCTGTGCAAAAGTCCTAACAAATGCGTCCATATCTAGACCTGTTGTTATGGCCTTCTCGTGAGCCAGAATTGAGGCTGCATTTATCTCTTTTTTTTTTTTATCTGTCTGTCTGTCTTCCTGTCTGTCTTGTCTGTCTGTCTGTCTGTCCTTTCGTTTTTTATTTCAATCTTTTTTATTTCTTTGGGGCTTTTTATTTTTTATTTTTTATCCGCAACAGCCACGGATGGGCTGGGAACGACGGGGGCTGCGGGTCTTGTGCAACTAGAACTAGGTGTACTGGTACTGGACTGGGCACGGGGGTTAGAAATTGTAGCGAGTCGAGGAGCAGTATCACCCGACGAGCCGGGTGATTCGGTCTCTGCTGCAGCTAATGCCCTAGCAGCCTCGTTGCTGCTGCCAGTGCTAGCTTTAGCAACCAGAAATCGGCGCATACTCGACTCGTCACTCGGTGCAAATTACAAGAGAAAGCGATAGAGAGATATGGAGGGAATGAGAACGCTTACAGAAAGAGTAACCAAATAATTTCAGTGACTGACGGCGAAGGAAACTCAAAACAGGGGCTGAGCTCAGCTGACGACAGTGTGTCTGCGTACTCCGCTCTGCAGTGACTGACTGAGACGTGAAGCTCAGCAGGTTCACCACAAGCCGGTGAAGCGACTGGCCACGCCCTCCCTATGCATCTACCAATCAGTAGCTACTTTGAATGAGGGATAGAGAGCAGAGAGCGCTCACTCTGACCATTTTTCTTGAAATATTTTTTAAATTTGGGATCTTTACATGCCATCACGTTTGGGGGGCAGTCACGGCATTTGGGAGGGCATTGCCCCTCCTTGCCCATGCCTATATCCTGCCCTGTTCTGACCTCTGCGAGAGTGGTTAGATGAAGTGGACGGACGTCCAACATCTGGGTTCTGCTTCGCCCTCGTCCCGTGAGCCTGACCTGTGGACACAGAAACAGAAAACTCAGAAGACAGAGATGGTAAATATCCAGGACGATCCTGGCTCTGTGTCTGGGTCGGGTCTGGCAGCGGCAGAGGTGGACAGTAACAAAGTACATTTATTTGAGTACTGTACTTAAGTACACTTTTTGAGTATCTGTACTTTACTTGAGTACTATTTTTTCTGGAAACATTTTACTTTAACTTCACTACATTTGAAAGACAAGTATCATACTTTTTACTCCACTAACGTTACATTTATGTCAAGGTCCTTGAGTAGAAAGTAGTTGGATTCTGACATCAATCTGACTTTCATTTTCAATGTTGGGTTTGGTCTTTTAAATGCTCATTTTGTCATTGTTTTGGAGCACACTAGCTTATAACAGTGGCTGACATATTCATCCTAAAAGCCAAAAATCTTTAAATAGGGCACTATTTGAGGGAACAGCCCGAAACTATTGTGGACGTTATTGAGAGCACTTATTCAATCTCACATTCAATCCCACTACAGGAACTGTGTTCTAGAAATAAATTATATATTGATATGAGGGTGGGTAGGTAGGCAGGCATAGATTCAGAGGCATAAGGTACTGTAAGTATTACAAACAATAATAAAACAGTGCATTGACATTTACTTTTAACTTTTGATACTTAAGTACTTTTAAAAACAAGTACTTCTGTACTTTTACTCAAGTAAAAATCAGTCTTTTCAACTTTTACTTGTAACTGAGTAATATTTGACCAAAAGTATCTGTAACTTACTTTCACTCAAGTAAGGAAATTGTGTAACTTACTTTGTCCATCTCGGGGCAGCGGATCCTGATCACGGTCATCAGAATCGGACGTCCAAACCTCCCGACCAGCCGTCTGACCGAAAGCAGCTCTCCTGGATCTGGAGTGCTCTAAGGATGGAATATTTCACATATCACATAACGTTAGTTTAATCATAATAATCAATAATCAATGTCTGTGGTCAATTACAGATTTTTACTTCAGTTAAGTTACTCAAATTCAATTCAAGTTTATTTCACATGCAATGAATCAAATAAATGGGATCAAATGGGATCAGTCAGTCATTGTACAACACACCATAACAAATAAATTAAAAATTAAAGCACTCACTTCCTCTTCCACCCGTAATCCACTTCATGCGATTACGAACCATCGACAACCTGCAAGAAAATCAGTACAAAATACAAGACAAGACAATAGAAATCTCCTCAGAAATAGCGTTACTGTTTCATTTCATTAGCCTCCAGACTTGCTTAAAAAAAAACAAAAAAACAGAACCATTAAAGCTATTTTTGTGACAGTAACGTCATATAATATATAATATTATAATATTGAAAGTATTGATTTTAGAAATACATCTTATTACTACGTATGGTATACATAACATATTGTGCTTTTTATTTATTTAGTTAAATTACAAACATTTCAAGTAGCCTACAATGCAACAAAAAAACAAAATGAATACAAGGCACTGTAAATACAATTCAAAATGTATAAACCAAAGAATAACAACAACAACTAAAGTATAAATGTACATAATAATAATAAAATAAATAATAAATGCAGAAATTAAAGTTTATAATATCAGGGCAGTTATATGTATTTGAAAAGCTTTAAAATTTGTATTGTTTTTATAAGCTTTTTGTTTTGTGATCTCATGTTTAAAAGATATTCTAAGTATATTGTGAGATCAGTGTTATAAAAGGTAATATAGGAGGGTTTCTTTTGAGTTATTTTTGTCTTATGGATTTAAAACTTTGCCAAAATAATTAAAAGATTAATGATATAATTTTGTTTTTCAGAAAAAGAATTCACAAATCTAATGACTAGGCAATTTTAAATATTAATATTACACATATTAATTCCATTGGCTGGTCCAGCAACCAATCGCATTGCATCTCGCGTGGGCCGAGGTTCCGTATCTGCTTTACTTTTCGAAATGGATGATCCCCATGGAGAGAGAACCTGGATTTGTAAAGTTGGGACGGTTGTTTTATTCTCAACGATATGAAAAGTGTTGCCACTCCCATTTATTGCACATGTTCCCCCCGAAATGATATTGCACGACACGTAAATATGCAGGCAAACGCGGTTGCCTACTATATCAGTCGAGCCAATAGTGCGGCAAGATACTGAAATAGGATTATTATTAACCAATCATATGTAGCTTATTTAGAACAGCTGTGATTCAGCTTTCGGATACGAGCAGCAGCAAATTGACCATCGCCAAGGACATTATTTCTGTGATTGTAAGTATTCATTTAATTAGAATATGATATCTATATAAAATGTTTGTTTTGTACGCTGTGTTGTTAAGCGTCTCGTTAGTGTCGTTTTAACCCTTGTATGGTGTTCGGGTCTGTAGGACCCGGTTTCATTTTTTATCAAGAGAAAAATTATACGATTAATTATTTTTTCAAACTCAGACTCATTGGCCTTGGCTCATTTTCTGTGAAGAATATATATCTGAACACATTTTCAATGACCACACCACACACCCACACCCACACAGGCTGTCCGGCTAGACCCGGGGCTAATAAAAAAATATAGTGTGTTATTGTGTGTGTGTGTGTGTGTGTGTGTGTGTGTGTGTGTGTGTGTGTGTGTTCTTGTATATGGTTTATGAGGACACAAATGTGTATAATGACATGGGTATTACAACGTAAACATGGTTTATGAGGACATATGTGTCCTTCTAAACCAAACGGCTTAAAAAACATACTAAATCTGTGATTGGTAGGTTTAGGGGTAGGGTTAGTGTAGGGGGATAGATTATACAGTTTGTACATTAGAAAAACCATTACGCCTATGGAGAGTCCTCATAAACCACATATCTGTGTGTGTGTGTGTGTGTGTGTGTGAGATTGTAAGTGTGAGTGCAAGAGTGAGTTCTGTGTTTCTTAAAGGTATACTCCACCAGACAGTTTTAGATACCATTGACTTCCATAGTAGGAAAAAAATATATACTATGGAAGTCAATGGTATCTAAAACTGTCTGGTTACTGACATTCTTCTAGATATCTTCCTTTCTGTTCAGCAAAAGAAAGAAATTCATACAGGTTTGAAACAACATGAGGGTGAGTATATGATGACAGAATTTTCATTTTTCGGTGGAGTATCCCTTTAAAGGGTCAGTAAGAAGCCAATATTCTAACCGGAGAGCTAAGAGCTCAAGTTAGAACTGCATGTAATAGAAACAAAATTATAAGTATAACTATCAAACATAGTATTTTGGTTATTTAACTTTAAAATATATATTTTATTAGATATATTTAATTGTATTTTGGTTATTCAGGGTGGCCGCGGGTCCTTAAAAAGTCTTAAATAAAATGTTCCTAATAAAAGGCCTTAAAGTATTAAAATGTCCTAAATTCAGATTCGATAGGTCTTAAATATTTCTGGTCACATTACCGCTAAAATTTCTCCAGTCTGACGGACCTAATGTCCGTCAAATAACCAGTGAAGCATCGAATCGCGAGAATGATTCAGATTTTATTACTTAAACAGCTATTGATAATGATAATGTAGGCTTTTTCTGGTAACGCTGTTGAGGCTCGCTCTGCTTGTCTCTGTGATAGATTTTATAGTAAGAAATCAAAACAAATGAGCATAACGGCACACATAAAAAAACTCACAGAAGAAACATACTGAGGTAAAAATTCTAAATGTTGTTTTTTTATTTATTTATAACATGTGATATAGTTAAGTAACATAACATGGCGGGAGCTATTTTGCTGAATATTCTCACGATTGCAAATGTTACATTGATTTTAGTTCAATAAACAAGTAGTTAATATTAAATTATTTCAATTACTTAGGTTAAATATTACATATACGTATGCAATATAATGTGTATTTCCATCACAGGTTTGGTCTTAAATTTAATTCAAAGTGGCATTAAAAAGGTCTTAAAAAGTCTTAAATTTAACTTGTTATCTGTAGACACCCTGTATTAACTGGCCGGAATTTTGAGATCGCAATAGACGTGAAGGACTATAATGCGTTAAGAGCTCGCTCAAGTACTGCGGAGCTAAACCATTTAGTGCTTTGTAAGTAATCAGCAGTATTTTAAAATGTATACAATGTTTAATAGGAAGCCAGTGCAGTGTTGACAGAACCGGGCTAATATGGTCATACTTCCTGGTTCTGGTAAGAACTCGAGCTGCTGCATTTTGGACCAGCTGTAATTTGTTTATTAAGCGTGCAGGGCAACCACCCAGTAGAGCATTACAATAATCTAGCCTTGATGTCATGAACGCATGAACTAATTGTTCCGCATTTGTCATTGAGAGCATATGACGTAATTTAGATATATTTTTAAGATGGAAAAATGCGGTTTTACAGATACTAGACACGTGACTTTCAAATGAAAGATTGGTATCAAAGAGCACACCCAGGTTCCTAACCAACGATGAAGACTTAACAGAGCAGCCATCAAGTGTTAGACAGTATTCTAGGTTATTACGTGAGGGAGTTTTTTGTCCAATAATTAGAATCTCTGTTTTTTCAGAATTAAGTAGTAGGAAATTACTAGTCATCCAATTTTTTATATCAGGTATGCATTCCGTTAATTTTGTGAATTGGTAAGTTTAGTCTGGGCGTGAAGAAAGTCCTACTATTATTCCTTTCAATAATTTGTTACATTAAGATATCACAATGCAGAAGAAAAGATCTGTCTATACTTCCGTTTCATTGTGACTTTTAAGGCCCTGTTCTAAACGGCACACTTCATGTGCATCTGTGGTGTACCACAAGACTGCAGGGTGTCCCATTTGTCATTTTAGGTTTCAGAAGGAAGCAGACTTACACCCGACAGACAAAGCAGCGTTATGTCATGAAAGCGTGGAACTGGAGAAAGACGTCGAAGGCCTAGGGTTCCATTGGGACGGGCTGTGTCTTTATTAAAACAAATCTTTACATAGATTAAACCAATAGGCCTTTATCTCATTTCCTGGTTTTGGAACGTTCAAAATCACCAAGCAGTGTACTCGCACTTCCGGTGGTTAAGTAGTTACACCTTTAGATGAAAAGCAATTTAATCAAACCATTAAAATGGAATCAAGAAAACAAAACAAAAAAAGAAACTTTTGGCAGATGCTAGAGCGAAGTAGTCCAGTGCAATAACCGGAAGACGCCGTACACTGCTTCACGGCTACTTCCAGCGTTCTATTGTGTTGCGATAAAGGCCTATACAATATCCCTCAGTTTCACAGACAAGTCTTAAGATAGTCCCAGACTAAAATGTATGTTTGAGCTGTTTTAACTAAAAGCATCTTGCACTGACATATCTTAAAATATGTCAGTGCCATTGTTTTGTTTCAAGATGCACACCAGTCATGTTTTTTCTAAGACACGTTTATTAAAGCTACTCAAATGCTCTAATTTAACTAAGGCCTAATCCTGGCTTACTCTAAGCCCTGTCTGTGAAACCAGGCCTAAACATTACATTTTGTATTTTAGCAAATTATCTGTAATCTACTGACATGATTTTAATTCTGAAACATATTTCTGCTTCCTAGATTATTTGATCTTTTTTCCAAGATGATCCCTGCAAGTTTCGGCCAGCTGTTGGCTAAAGTGAGCAAGCTGAGGACCCACCTGCTATTTGCTCCTTCATACTTCACTACAGCACGGCTATCAAATCAAAACTCTAAACCGCATGAAAGAAACATTCTCCTGATGGGTCCTCCTGGAGCAGGGAAGACCTGTGTAGGGCGGATTCTGGGACACAGACTAGGTATGCCTGTTATTGATATAGATGACGATGTTCTCGAAAGGACGTGGGGAATGAGTGTGGCAGACAAGCTCTCTGAAATTGGTGGTGATGGTTTTATTGAAGAAGAAGGTAAAGCAGTGTGCAGGTTTGCAGCCACAGGAAGTGTCATCTCTCTGACCGGCTCCAATCCCCTGCATTCGGACGCCATGCGGCACCTGAAGCGCTCTGGACTGGCCGTGTACCTGGATGTGGACACAGAAGATATCATGCAGAGACTCTCTCGAATGAAGGTGAACAGGATTGTGGGTCAGGATGCTGGTGTTTCTATGAGAGAGATATTACATTACAGGAAGCAGTTTTATGAGAAATGGCTAGATGCGAGAGTCCTTTGTGGGACGGGAGACTCCGTGGAGGACGTGGCTGATAAAGTCCTGAGGACCCTGCTCAGATATGAGGATTCAGAATCAGAGGTGTTTGTTTCAACGAGGAGCCAAATGTCAAGTGACCCCAAGTTCTTCAGTGATGTCGTCATAGAGGGTCTTGCACCAGATGGAGGGCTTTATGTCATACCTGTCAAGTATCCCGTTTTGGCTGGGAAAGTCCCGTATTTTACCCTTCTTTCCCGCCGTCCTCCCGTATTAGTATTTACCCGTAAATCTCCCATATTTTAACCTGCGTTATTAAAAAAAATTTGTTTACGTTTTTAAAAAATACTTTTTTAATAATTATTAAAAAATAATAATACCCCGGGCCCGGGCGGAGTAAAAAAAAACAAAAAAACATTACCAATCTGAGCTCTGTCACTAGTCTCGCGATAACTGCCACCTGCAGTAGCCCTCTGTAGGTGGCAGTTGTCGCGAGGTTAGTGTGTGAGGTCAGATGATGAGTGACAACGCGGGAAAAAACAGAAAAAAAAATACAACTGAGACGAATGATGGACGCTACGACCTTCTCGGAAGGCACTCCTGCCAAAAAATCTAAAATCGCATGTAAATACTGTGATCAATGGGACGGCGAATTTAATTTTCTGAAGAGGAGCAGGGTGGGGGACAGTCACGCGTTTTGCAAGTTTTGTAACTGTGATTTTAGCATCTCACACGGGGGAAGGAATGATGTTTATCAGCACGAGAAATCCGCCAAGCACAAGCGCGGGCTAGAGGGACAAAAACATGCCCAGGCGATGTCAGCATTCGTGACGAGAAATGCCACCGATGCAGACCAGGTCATACGTGCAGAGGTAAAAATGGCAATGCTGTGTGCCAAAAACAACATTCCTTTCTCCTTCCACGATGACTTCAACAAGTGTGTAGCTGACATGTTCCCGGACTCTGCTATTGCACGAAAATACTCAACGGGAAAAACTAAGGCTACTCAAATCATCAAAGGTAAGTTAGCTAACATACCTATCTTTCTTACTGCTGGGCTACTGTACGTTTGCTAAAACGGTATCAAATGGGTTTGAAATGTGTTTGAATATTCTAACATTTGAGCATAGGCGTTGAGTTCGGTGGGGACATGGAGGCGCCGGCGAGTGAACTGGAGTTTGTCTCATAAATGAACCGAAACTCAGCGTATAATGCACATTCCCATTCACAGCGTATTTAGACACATTTAGACGTCTTATGAATGACTTAAATGAACAACTAGCCTACTAGTCGACTAGAAAAAAAACTTTTAGTCGGAAGCAGCCCTTATTCCACATATTTTCTGTGTTGAGCGAGCGACCCTGCGCGAAAGAGAGAAAAAAATGAATGCGTCATTGTACCCAGCACTTCTGAAAATGCACTTCCGAATGCGTCTCTGTACCCAGCACATTTCAAACCAAACTGACGCCCATGCATTTGAGCATTAACCCATGGCATGTGTTGTAGGCTAACTTACTAGCTAATTACTGGACACTCAACAGGTGCCATAGCAGCAGAACTAGAGGACGAGTTGGCCAAAACATGCCGATCTCAGCCCTTTTCACTGATGTGCGACGAATCGAACAATAGAAAAACAGAAAAAGAATTCGTCATCCTGACTAGACTCTACGATGAGGCCACTCTGCAGGTCTCTACAAGATTCCTGGAGATGCCTACATGCAATGTAGGAAATGCAGAAAATCTGTATGAAAAGCTTAGTGAAGCATTAAGGTAAGGGGAACTGCACTGTGTTGTTGACATGTTTAGTAGATTGTATTTAATTACAACCTTACATTTTGTCTGAGACGTTTTGTGGCATTTTTTTCCTGTTTCCAATAGAAAAAGAGGCATCCCATGGGATAACCTGATTGCCTTTAACTCTGATAATGCGAGTGTTATGAAAGGCCGCCATAACTCGGTCATCAGCAGACTGAAGACCAGCCAGCCCCACGTCCAGGACCTTGGCTGCATCTGTCACCTGGTACAGCTGGCCACTGGCTGTGGCATCAGAGCAGCCCAGGTACCAGTGGAAGACATCCTGGTGGGGATATACACCCACTTTGATAGAAGGTAAATGCATACATATAGGCCTGCTATTTCTCTCACCTAATGTTGTGTGTTACAATGTAACAACATTGCATGTGGCTAACTCATGCACAAGGTAGCCTTGTAGGCCTGCAGTTCATATTCTTTACACACACACACACTCACTCACAATTCCAACCACTAACAGAGTAATTTTCTCTCTCTCAGTGCAAAAAGATGTGAAGTCTACAAAGAGTTTGTAGACTTCACTGATTCAGACCACCTGAAGCTCCTCAGGTACTGCAGCACCAGATGGCTGAGTCTGTTAACCTGCATCCAGAGGGTGCTGAACCAGTGGGATGCACTACAGGTAGGATGGTAACTCCACTCAGCAGATATCTACACAGTTTACTATGCTATATTTCAATTTTAACCATGTATTGCCACCCTGTATCTCTATGTACTGTAGGCCTACTTTAACAGTCATGAAGAGGTGGAGAGGAGTGTTAAAGTGCGTGATCTGGCAAGCCATCTGCGTGATCCAATCGTGAAGACCTACTTCCTGTTCCTGAGTGCTGCCCTTAAGCCTTTATCTGAATTTAACATTGCCTTCCAGGTGGGTGTCAATGATATTGAGTGAATGAGTGAATAATAGGATATAACTAAATGTTTGTGCTTATTGTAGCATTCTTATTTCACTGTTATTTTGTTGTGACCATTGATATTATCTGCAGTCAGAGGGAATACAAATTCACAGACTTGAAGAGGAGATGTGCAGGCTGATGAAGAGGATCATGGGCTACCTCATACCAGCCAGAGCAATCGTGGCTGTACCTCTCAGGGAGGTGGAGTATGGAGATGGACATCAGTTGGCTGATGAAGATCTTTTTATCGGAGCAGACACAAAGGCATTCATGAGAAGCGCTGAGCTCCCTGTGTCAGCCGAGAAGAAAATCTTTCAGTGAGTATATTACCCAGTAGTTATATTATGATATCATCTTTTAACAGTATGAGAGTATAGGCTGTAGTGTGCCTAAAATATTACCACTAATGCATTTTTTTCACTCTTATGCTGTTGTAGAACTGTGAGAAGCTTCTATGAGGCAGTGCTTAAGAAGATGTTCTCCTCCTTTCCCCTCGACCATCCACTCCTGAGGGACCTGAAAGTGCTGGACCCTGCAGCTCGTCTTAACATAACTCCAGGGACAGGTAGATAATAAAAACAGTTTCCAATAGGCTTTATGCCCAGCTCCACTACTTACCCTAGCAACCACCCTAGCAATGGTCAGACACACCTGGATTAATCAGTTTGTCCAATAATGTAAGACAGGAAATAAAGGAGCTGGCTTAAGTTCAGGAAGTAATGCAGTTGTGCATAAAGCCTATTGATATTAGGCAAGGCAAGGCAAATTTATCTGTAAAGCCCATTTTTTTCAAACAATTTGTCTCAAAAGGCTTTACATCGCATCATAACAACATCCTCTGGGGACAGTTCCCCATTGATAACCAAACAATTAATTGGCACAGTATACTTGATACTTGTTTAGATCTGCAATGTTCAGTCAAACACTTGTTTTACTTTACAGTGGAAAGGCTAGGGGCCCTGTTCCCTCAGTTGATGTTGAAAGAGGATAAGATGAGAGAGGAATTCACAGACTATCAGGTGACAGATAGTAAGCAACTCCCCCAAGAAGAAAGAATCGACAGATTCTGGGGCCTGGTAGGAAAGGACATGAGGTTCAGTGAGCTGCCAAAACTTATGAAGGCTTTACTATGCATTCCCCATAGCAATGCAAGTTCAGAAAGGGTGTTTAGCATGGTACGAAAGATTGTTACAGAGAATAGGATGACGTTAGACAACAGAACTGTTTGCGCTCTACTCTCATGTAAAATTAACCACTCTGGCCCAGCCCACAAATACACTCCTTCCAAAACAGTCTTAAAGAATGCAAAGTCTGCTACAAATTTGTACAACAACTCACTAAAAGACTAAAGAAAAGTTATGTGAAATGAAAAGGAAAAACTGTAAAACAAAAACAATATGAAATGAAAAGAATGTGTGGAATGAAAATAAAATGTAAATGTAAAGACAAGCAATGTTAAATGAACAGAAAATATGCAAATAAGCCTTTCAATAAAATGCTCTTCATATATACCCTTTTGTGTTTTCATTTAGGATATAATGAATGTTCACAGCATGTCAATGTCAACAAAGGTAGGCCTATCATTGGCTTCATGCACAGCTGCACTACTTCCTGAACTTCAGCCAGCTCCTTTGTTTCCTGTCTGCCATTATTGGACAAACTGATTAATCCAGGTGTGCCTGACCTCAGTAGTCACAACAACAATAATCAGACACACCTGGATTAATCAGTTTGTCCAATAATGGCAGACAGGAAACAAAGGAGCTGGCTGAAGTTCAGGAAGTAGTGCAGCTGTGCATAAAGCCAATTGTAGTTTAAAAGTGGTGATTTTAGCTTTCTTGTACACCTGTCTTAAAATGTAAGGGATACTGGAGCTTGGTTGGGGTGGTGGGACTGCTCGCGGTGGGCGCCGGAAAATTTCCCTTATTTTCATATCCAAAACTTGACAGGTATGCTTTATGTACCAAAAAAAGGTTTCCCCAAACTGGAACCTTCAGAATGGTTGAGAATATCCAGCCATGCCACGAGAGCTGTGGCCATACTGGAAAACTGTATCCATCCTATGGATGTGTCCCCTGTAGAATTGAGCACAATGGTGTGTCGTGCTTACGGCCAGAACTTCGCCGATCAGTCGGTTGTGCCTCTAAAGCACCTCACTGATCATCAGTATCTTCTAGAACTCTTTCACGGCCCAACTGCCTCGTTTAAAGACCTGGCACTGCAGTTGATGCCTCAGCTGTTTGCCCACTGCCTGCCACAGATGTGCAACTACCTGATTCTAGTGGCCACATCTGGAGATACCGGAAGCGCGGTGCTGAACGGCTTCAGAAATCTTAAAGACAGTGACCGGGAGAGGATCGGCGTGCTTGTGGTTTTCCCTGAGAACGGAGTGAGTGAGATTCAGAAGCTACAGATGACAGGATTTCAGGAGGGCAATGCCAAGTCCATCAGCGTCCTGTCCAATTTTGACTTCTGCCAGAGGAGCATTAAACGAATGTTTGGGGACTCGAGCTTGATCGGACATTTAGCTGTGGAATATGCCACGGTTCTCAGCACCGCAAACTCGATAAACTGGGCCCGACTGCTCCCTCAGGTGGTCTATCACTGCTCGGCGTACATGGACCTGCTTAGAAATCGCACGCTGACTTTCGGAGACCCCATTGACGTGTGCATCCCTACCGGAAACTTTGGCAATGCCATGTCAGCCCTGTATGCCAAACAAATGGGAATACCCATACGGAAGGTGATCTGTGCATCCAATCATAACTGCATCATATCCGACTTCATCGCTAGTGGCAAGTATGATCTCCGCAACCGGAAGCTGCAGGTTTCAAACTCTCCTGCCATTGATATCCTGAAGTCTTCCAACCTTGAGAGGTTCATCCATCACGCTTCCGGTGGGGATGGAAGTCTTGTCAGAGATCTGTGTTTGAATCTAGAAAGAGAGCGCATCTTTAAAGTGTCGGAGACTTTACGGCAGAAGATAAATCTGGAACTTCAAGCTGGTTGGTGCTCTGAAGAAGACTGTTTGAGGGCCATACAGGAGGTGCACACTACAACAGGCTTCATAATGGACACTCACACAGCGGTTGGGAAAGTAGTCGCCGATCGTATACATGACAAAACCTGCGATATGCTCCACTGCACCTTGTGATATGCTCCACTGCACACCACGGGAAGTTTGCTCCGGCTGTCTTAAAAGCCCTTCAGTGTCAAGATATCCCACCGGATCCTGTTGAGCAGTTGGATAAACTCTGCAGCATTGGAGGCCGAGAGCAGATGCATGACGCTCTGCTGAAGTGCATGGGAAACAGTGGACATCATCCACATAAAGTATGTCAGGCTGACTATAACAAGCTCACAGATGAAGTAGAAACTATGATACAAGACTCATTTCTGAGAGTCCAGTGAAACCTGCAGTACCTGCACATGTCCACTTGATGGCAAAGTCTGTCAAGAAACCCCAAACATTATACTTCCGTCAAATCTAAAGTCATGAGATATAGTTCAAATGCTTTTCATGTAAGTCCATAAACTAGTCTTAATTGTATGCAGCGCCGGCGGTATGGGGGGGCATTAGGGGGCAATGCCCCCCCAAATGTCTTTTATGCCCCCCCAAATTGAATTATGATATAATTTACAAAATAATATCAGTTTAATTTACATTTTAGTGAGAAATAATAAAAATATGTCTACAAACTGCTCATTAGCTGAAAATATAATAAAGCTTAGCCAACATAAAACCACAGTGAGGAAACCCCCCTGCCGCCCCCCCAATCACTTGCACGTTAATACATGAATGAAATGAATTTCAGTTGGCGCAATATTCCTGGCTGCATTCAAAACAAAGCAAACAGATGAAAACTGTCCAAAAATGGACATTAGAAAATGGTTCAAAACCACAGTTTCTCCTTCCACGTCGATTAACGATTCTGCTGACCCCATACAACAAGACAACGACAACAGCCCGGCTAACATTTGTGACTCCGTGGCCGAGTGGCCGGCGGCCGTGAATGGAAGGACGCTGTTCTCAGGAAGTTCCAATCAGCTCACAAGCGGCGTCTTCAGCTCTTCTAACTGCAAATTAAATTTAAAGTTTCATGCTGGCCGGTTGTTAGTGTATTTATCTAACTGGCATTATGTACTGTCAAAGTTCACTATATTGTGTGTGTTGTCACGTTATGTTGTGATGATGAGACTAATAATAGTTTAGTAGGCCTATTTAGTTCAGTTTTGCGCTGACCATTGTCCTGAAATGTCACTCCCGCGGCCGTGGAGAAACAGTTGTTTTAGCCTATATTTTCTTGTAAATGGAAATTGTAGAATAATCTCTGTGTATGTTGTTGGTGTTTTTAATTTGTTTTGATGAAGGTAACTAACGTTACATGATGCTTTTTTAATAGTAGGCTACTGTGAACGCTTATGTTAGAGCAAAGCAGAATAAAGATGTGTAGCTTTTTTTCTCTCTTCCGCCAGTGAGATAGCAGTTAAACTACTATCCTGACCTGTCAGTGAGAGACTGTGAGCATGTTCGTTAGCTTTGTTTATAATAAAGCTGTGGTCAGAGTCGGTCTTGTAATTTTTTTGTATAGGCCTATTTAACCCTTATTTAATCAAATTTCTTAAGAGTTGCACGTCTTGCAACAATGTGTAATGGTTTATGTGTTTATTGTATGGGTTGCATCACTTCATGGTAATAGCTAACAGAAAAGGCAGTAGCAATAATAAATATAGGATATCTGATATCCGAAAAAAAGTCCCCATACCTAGTGCCCACCCATTGAAAATAAATGCCCCCCTGCTGAGCGCAGTCTGAAGCCGGCTCTGATTGTATGAATGAATGAATGAATGAATTCATTCATTAATTGTACTTTATCATAATCTCTCAGATGTTTTATTAATTTAGTGTTGATAACTTTATTAAAAAAGCCTGTTTATACTGATAGTGGCTTAATTGCTGGCAACAGCAAACAGTCTACAGTTACATAATGAAATATTACTTGGTGGAATTATTCTTTTTGAATATTATTAATAAAAATAATTTATTGATCATTTTTATTCCTATTGCTGTTGTTGACATGTGTAGCTTATTTCTTTAAGGGTTGAAATACAAATAAATAAACTGACAAGGCAAACAAAAAGTTTTTCCCTCTTGAAGAGATAGTTCATCATCATTCACTCAAACACTCATGTTGTTCCAGACCTCAATTACTTTCTTTATTCTGTCAAACACAAAAAAAATACAAATAAAATAATAATATTGAGAAATTAATCCGTTTTTTCCCCTTCATGTAGTAGAAGTCAATGGTAACCAAACCGGTTTGCTTTATCAACATTCTTCCCAATATCTTTATATATATATATAATGACTGAGCATCCTGGATTGAATCCTGTTTGTTTAAACGTGTATTCTCTTCAGAATGCATACATTTATCGAGCCGACTGTGGAACCTTACCCTGGTATTCCAGAGTTCTCACGAGAGCACAAGTTGAGTTTGCTCAGCGAGTTAGATTTAGGTCTGGATTTCCAGGCTAATGGAACCTTGCGTCTACGTGGAATTGTACAGTAAGTGTCGATAGTGTTTTTAAATGTTATGTCAAGTTTTTATATTTGATTAAAGTTTGAAAATTTTAATGCAGGGCTATATAATATAATAATATATTTACATCTACAATCAACCTACACATACAGAATTATGTAATTATGTAATGTTACTGTACATGTAAATGAATTTTTTGTACTTTTTGTATGTATGTGAAAAGCCCTTCTAGGGACGGACATTGCAAATTAGCCTTGGCTATAAATGTTGTAGTGTGGTACAGGTTTATTGTTCACATGTGTCCCTATTAAATAAAATTAAATAAATAAAATTAAATAAATACTGACTGCACAAAAGTAAAAACTTAGCTATATTCTGAATTGCAACCATGAAATTGACAACACATATGGCAGAACAAACTTAATATTTATTAATATCACAATACACTCTGCAAATACAAGAAAATTATTTCACAATTTGTATAAATAATTAGTGGATGGATCTTACTTTATTCTTGTAATTAAATAAACATTGCCGATTCTACAAAACCAATACATACTGTAAACAAACTAGTGAATATTTGACATTTTATATACAATAGTAAGAAATAACTTCAGGAGTCTTCATAGAATTATAAGAAAGCACAAAATGAAGCATAGGCTGTGCTATAACAAAACAAAACAAAGACATTGCTGAAAAATAAAGTACTATCTGTACATGTGCCTGTGTTTTAGTCGTTACAGGTTTCTGGCACATCGCTCCTTTGTGAGCTGGTGCTGGGGTTTCCTTGGCCGTCGGGTACGTGTCGTGATTCCAGCCTGTGTGGTGATGAGGGTTCGCCGTGAGTTTCCAGATGATCAGGGCAGATATGTTGGTTTCCTACCAGCTGATGATTGAATCTGGACACCATGGTGGAGATGACCTCCTCCTTGTCTGGCCGCTCATACTCCGCACAAAGGTCTGATAGTATGGGTATCTTAAGTACCTCATCCATGTATGGAGCAGGGTCCACAAAAACATGCTCAAATATTAGGTCCTGCAGGTCATCTAGGTACTCTGTGCAATAAAACAAAATGTATTTATAAATGTATATCCTGTTGATGATGTTGCTTGTGCACGACCAGCATTTTCATTGTAATGAAAGGTTCAGCCAGGTTTAGTCTGCAAGTGCACAGACACAATTCAGGAAAATAGCCTATAGTGATGTAAAGTTATTTTAACAGCAGTTCAATTACCTGCACAACATTCCAAGAAATGGGAACACCACATTTTTTGGGGAAAACCGTAGAATGTCACTATGAAATGACTCCAAAGATGAAGTCTGGTGATGTGGACTTAGTTTGGTGATGTCCCTCAAAATCCGCGTGTTTGTCATCACTTTCTCCAGCTTGTAGAATGCCTGAGTTCCTATGAGAAATGATACAAAAATTGCATTAATTACAACTAATAACTTTAATTTTAGGTTATTTACACTTCGACTAACAGTCCCTTTTTTACATTTTGTCGTGTTGCATAAAAATAATATTTGTTTACAGTATCATACTGGCAACAAGCCACTTGTTTCTATCTCTGCTTCCCTTTAGATGATGTAGACGAGCAGGAAAGTTTGGATCCTCTGTGTACGTTCCTGACATGGTTCAGAATCGATTTCCATTTTGCCACTCTTTCTGGTCCAGTGGTTGAAGATGATGCAGTCCAGTAAATGTGGTTTTTAATGCTTCTCTGCCAGTTCCGTAATTTTTCATCTTGGAAATGTTTTCAAGTTTCCTCACAATCCCTGTAAATAAAAATATAGACAAGCATTTTACTGCTGAGAATAAAAACAGTGATGTTCACAGTTTGCCACTACTAAATATTTGTGATATGCCTATAAACTGTCACAATTTCTTAATTTTCATATTATACCCACTTATAAATCTATGTTATTGAATAAAACCTTTTTCGATGTGCCACACATCATAAAACTGGTTGATGTTATGTTCTCTGAGGCAGAGTGTGAATTACCCCACCATAATTGGGGGGGGTACTGCTCCTTCACTTCTTCTATGACCATCATGGTCCACTACCATATCAATCCCCACCGTGATCGCCAAGTGCAACATGTGTTGTGCAACACACATACAAGGTCTAAACATGCGACAAACTGATAATCAGTATAGGCTACAGAATATCTCATTGTTATTATATATCCAAAAGAGAACTGTTTTGATCAACTCCCAAAAGTTAGAAGTTAAGTGCACTGAAATACCATTCTAATTACTAGTAAATAGTAATACCTTTACAAGAAGCCTATTGCCTATTTCAGGGTTTTCCTTTCCTGGTAAAATCATAATAATTTATTTTAATAATAAGATAATAAAAATGTGTATTTTTTTGTAGATCATCATATAGCCTAATGTGTTTTCCACAATTTTTTCTGTTGGTGGAGATTGGTACCTCTAGGGGGGTCCGGGGGCATGCCCCCCCGGAAGAAAATTTTGTACATTTTAAAGATAAATTCATTAATCTGGTGCACTTTGAGTCGCCCGAATCCACTATTAAAAATAAAAAAATCCACCCGCAAACCGCCTATATTCTTTGATTTAGATATCTGCATCTGATCATCACATTACAATTATTCAAATTCTTAGTGTTAAGCATGATAATCTGGTAACATCACACTGAAGTAGGCTGATTTAAAATGAACATTTATTTAAAATAAAAGTTCTTCTTTTGGCAAAATTACATTTCCTTAATAGCCTAAACAGAGGCTTTACTCCCTTCAAGCTTAAATTGTCAATGTTTCATTACATCACTGTTTGAAAACACTCAGAATCATTTTTTTTACCTTTATAAAGGGCATTTTCCCCTAATTTTATTAAATGTATGCTCCATCTTTCATTTCAAATTCTTAAATTTGATAAATATATTCAATTAAAATAATTAGACACTAGTGTTGCGATTCAGGAGGCAGAGACAGATCCATATGCAACAATGTTTATTGACCAGTTAAGCCAGGCAAAACGAATAAGCCGAATGGCCAGAATCCAGGAACGGGCAGGGGTCGGGGCAGGCGGCAGACGACGGAATGAAGAGACGGGCAGAAGTTCAGGGCAGGCAGCGAGAATCAGAGTCCGGGGAACAGGCTTGGGTCAGAAGTCAGGCTGCAGACAATCGAGGAAACAAGTAAGGCAAGGATAATTCAGGAAAACGCTCAGACATGCAACACAGGCTGAAACAATACTTCGCACAGGACGCTGAGTGAGTGAGTAAGATATAGTATGAGTAATCAGTGATCATTCAGAACAGGTGCAGCGTAATCATAAATGATCCATACTAGGAGAAGTATGCAATGCTCTTAGTATTCTGGAGAGGGCGCTCGAGATTGAGTACAGGGAGAATCACGGAGACTGGATGCCGTAACAACTAGGCTGTTACCAATAAAATTAAATCATTTACATTGAAAAATGATAACTATTAAATTAGATTATTTTAAATATTTTTGAATATACAAATAAGGAATGTTGAAAAGAATGATACTTTATGAAACTAGCGTTTTGTCATTCAACGTTGACACTTGCTTGAGAAGGTGAAGTCGTTCTCTATCTCCTTCTAGCCACGGTGGTTAAAAATGGTACGGTCCACAATAGGGGTGTCTGAAATCGCTTTACATTAAAATGTTCCTACAGTGAAAATAGGAGTTGACTTGTATTGTAACTGTAATTATATTTTTTTCACAATATCAGAAAAATTATCTGACCCCCCCAAAACTGATATTTCTGTCCCCTACTGGGTCTTCATTGGGGGGTATAGTACCCCCCAGTACCCCCTGTAATTCGAACTATGCTCTGAGGTACTTTTGTATTTGTGGGTGGCGGTCAGTTACAATACACTCCAGAGTAACACCACGAGCTTCCAACAGGGCAAGGCTCCTCTGTAATCCTTTTTCCATGTGGTAGCTTCCTCCCACTTCGTTACTCTGAAATAGACAAGAATAGGGAACGAAACAATCATCTTAGACAAACCAGAAGTTTTAAACTTCTCAAAATGTACTTTTTTAAAATACTGATATTTCTTCTCTCCCACCTGAACCAGCTCTGGTGTGTCCACAACGGTGTTGGTCTGAAGGTCCATCAATGTATAGCTTCCAAACTTTGCAGAGTGGCCTTTGAAAGTAATATTACACAAAGCATTATTACCACGAGTGCATTGAATTCAGTTAGATACTACCTATGCATGTTATGCTTCATGATCCGGAAAATACCCGAGCATCCATGCATCCTTCTTATTTACAACTATGTACCTGGTGAGTCAGCCCTCATGTCACCTCCAACGATGACCCTTTCCCTTTCACTCAGGCGATCTAGCGTCTCATTTTGCCATTTTGCTTGAGCACTAAGAAACAAAAACTCGTACTGGTTAACAAATATTAAATACAAAAGTAACAAAATATAATAATAATAAAAATAATACAATTCTGAACCAGGGTTGTTAAACTCAGTTCCAGAAGGATCAACTTTTTTAATGAGCCTTAGAGAGTTGATTAGCTGCCTCAGGTGTGTTTAATAATGATTAGAGGTAAACTCTGCAGTGCTGTGGCCAACAAGGAACTCAGTTTGACACCCCTGTTCTAAAACAAATGCACAGTTTTGAAACTTACGACATGTCTGCTCTGCTGTCTCCGTTAAAGTTGTGTCCGTCTCTGCTGGATCAAATGTATAATCTTGCTCTTCAGGTGCTACTACAGATGATGTGTCCATTAGGGTTTCTTCGTCATCCTCTTCCTCCAGTTCCACACGAGGTCTCTTTGATGGCCACTTTATAGGTGTAGAGGTCCTAAATATTAAACCAGCTGCTGGTGACAAACTGTCAATGTCTGAAACTGTATCTGTCGTCTGGACACCTGTAATATACAAAGTAGTTGTGTGTTACTGTTATGTGACACTTATTGTGTAACAAGACTAGTTATAGGTCCTCTGTATAAGCAGTATCATGTAATACATAAACATACCTGAACTCCTGTAGCGAACATGAAACGTCTTCATTGATGACTGAGTACCAACAGACTTGGTCAGCGGTTTTGCGTCTGTCTGGCAAGCAACATCTCTGGTTTGGCTGCTCTGTTCTGATGTGCTGTCCTTAACAAATCAAGATTCCACTATCAGCGCGATAAAAAAATAACAACATAGCTGGACTCATGGTGCTATCACATGCTATCACAAACTTTATAAGTCTAACATGTTATTATGAACTTGACAAATTCAAAGGCAATTTGGAAAACCAACGCGTAATACATACTTCTAGATGTGTAGCTGGATCACGAACAGTTGGCACTGCTACATCCTTCAGGAGCCATTTTTTTGCAAAACCTGCTTTATACTGAGCCTCATTCAAAAAGCTGTCCGGTGTAAAATGATTCGAGCAGACATAAACGAATTTTGGTAGAGTTGAGGGAGCATTTTCTTCAAAAACAAACTTAATCCACCTCGTCTTCAGCGGTTCAGATTTCGGGAGTAAATAGAGAGAGGCTATGTGGATTATTACATCCAGCCCAACGCTTGGGAGACATTCTCGTCAGTGCAGCGATGGCGGATGTGATGCCCGGAGAAAAATCTGTGGAAGCAGTTTTCCAGGATCTGGAGTGGCCTGAGGATGGAACATTTCAGATATCAAAAACAGTTTTTGTTTTATTTATTTTTTTATAATATTAATGATCAATGTCAGTGGTCACATCAAATTGTTACTTTGGTTTCACTTTATCTAGATCCATTGTTTTATTTAAAAAATGTCAGCGCTGGTCGAGAAAATAATATTATAATGGGGGAAATAATTTTAATATTCTGTAAAAACAAGCCTTATTTTTTTGTGGAAAACAAGATAATACTTTTTAAATAATGTTGGAGAAATAATGATTTACCATTATCATATAGTATCAAGCGCTATATAAATGAAGGTGATTTGACTATAACAAGAACATTACAATGAACACAAATTTGAAAATCTCACTACAAATAATCCAGAATTTAAGACAAAAGATAATAATCCTACTCTGCTTGTTACACTTCCACACACCTGAAACTGATCGAGTGAATCTCCTCAGCTTCTCCAATCTAGCGTAGTGTACGAACAAACCATGGATGTTGTAACATCTGCTCCAAGCTGGGGCGTTCAGCTGGATCCAGAGCAAGACACTGTCCAATCAAATCCCTGCAGTCTGTACACATTTTAATAAGGAGAGAGCTGGTTAGTCATGACCATGTGACCTGGCATTTTTGAAAACAGCGATGCTCTCGGTGTACGTTGAGCTACAGTATATATAAAAATTCTGACACACTATAACCTTTAACTTTCTGTACAACTCGTTTGCTTTATGTGTGTTTATCAATGTTATCATCATTATTCACTCACGTTTGGATAAGTTGGGGTTCTGAAATGTAACTTCGGCTTGTGTGATTTCCGTTCTATTACGAAAAGGAAGACAAAAGTTCGACAACTCGTACAGCAACACTCCTAGAGACCAGACGTTTGCTGGGACGGCGTGGAATCGAGGTTCTGTAATGACTTCAGGTGGGCAGTATTCCCGAAATCCTGTAAGGAAGACATTTGCACATTGTTGAGCTTTTTTTTTTTAAAGCATCATCAAAAAATTTGTAAGTCACTAGCTTCAGGTTTCCACACTCCCAAAATGCTCACCCCTGTATCTGTTGCTCTCGTAGCCTTCACTACTAAATAGCTGACCGCAGCCAAAGTCTATCAGCTTGAGATCTAGCGTGTCTTTCTCAAACAGGAAATTCTCAGCATGAATGTCATTATGGAAAACACCATGATGGATGCAGTGTAGCACTGCCCGCACAGCCTGTCTCATGACGACCCGTGAGAAGCAGTCACTCCAAGGTTGACGAGTGATTATGTCATACAAGGTCTCGTAGGCCTCCGGATACTCCATAACCAGAGAGAATTCTTTAGGATGTTCAAACCACTCGTACAGTTGTATGACGAAGGGGCTTATGGGTTCTCGCCTCATCATCATCAGCAGCGCCACTTCTGTAACGAGAGGTTCGCGATTCCCAGGCTAGAGAGAAGAAGCAGACAGAAGGTTAGCTGGGTAAAAATCTGAAGAAAACATCATTTTGAAATGTACTATTCTTTGATCTTTTTAGATGCGTTCAAAAGAGCCTTTTCAGCTCAAAGTTATTTGGTGCCTCTAGGCTTATTTGTTGATCACATTTATACCTAATGCTTCCTACGGGTGTATTAACTAAAGTAATCTGCACTTAAACAACTCAATACACATTCAGGTTTTGGCCAACTTACAATATAAAGATAACGATCATTGTCAATCTTGCGTATCCGCTTGATGGCAACCTGCACAAAAAAAAACAAAAAAACAGTTTCAATAACAGTAACAGTTTTCAAGCACCTGGCTTTGTATTAAGTATTAAACCATCTGTAAATTGTTTTAAATGTGTTTTGATGCATGCAAGAGCAAAATGTTTGTACAATTCAGTAAGATTTACCTTTTTGCCATCAAATTTGCGTGTTCCCAGGAAAACCCTGCCAAATACTCCGGATCCAATTAACTTTTCCACGTTATAGAGAGACTCAAAGGACTCTGAAAAACAAACAGAAAAATATGAGACAATTATTAGCTTGCTAGATCCATTGTTTTATTTTAAAAATATCAGTGCTGGTCGAGCAACAGTAAATGTGATCGGACGTGTTAAAAACTTGACTCAGTTATGCATGAAATAGCTAAATCTCTATCTGTAGACTTTGCACTGCCAAGCCTTATTTCAGTCTCACCTGTTGAGCTCTCGTTCACAGGAGAAGCGTCCACGGCACGCCGAGCAGTTCGGCCAGTTGATGTCTCTGTTGGCTCGACAGGTACTTGACCCGGCAGCGGAGGACACAGAAACCCTTCGAAGCTGTTGGACCTGGACAAACCCTTGTCGCTTGGGCTCTCCGATCCATCGCCACTCCAGCTCCCCTCGACGCTGTCCGAGCCTCGGCTGCTCAGACTCAACAACTCTCTACTTCCTCTCTCGACATGGGCCTCAGGGGGGGGTGAGGACCAGGGTGAGGACCAAGCTGAGGATGGCGTGATGCCCGGAGAGGAATCTGTGGAAACAGTTCTCCGGGATCCAGAGCGACCTGAGGATGGAACATTTCAGATATCAAAAACTGTTTTTATTATTTTTTTATTTTTATTATATTAATTATCAATGTCAGTGGTCACATCAAATTGTTACTTTGGTTTCACTTTATTTTGGTCCCTTTAAAACATTCTATAAGTCTATCAGTAACATTGCACCTACATGTCTACTAACTCTCATTAGAGTATTAGTAGAGTATTAGTAGACTTATAGTTAGTAGAGTGTCTGTTGTTAGATCCATTGTTTTATTTAAAAAATGTCAGCGCTGGTCGAGAAAATTATTTTATAATGGGGGAAATCATTTTAATATTCTGTAAAAACAAGCCTTATTTTGAGTGGAAAACAAGATAATACTGTTTAAAATAATGATGGAGAAATAATGATTTACCATGATTTGGCTTGACGCCGGAGTGATCTGGAGAAGGTGACGATGATGGTTCAGAAACAGGATCTGCTGGAGGAATAAAAGGCTCCACAACATTTCTGCTGAAAAAACCCCTCCAGCGCTTACGGAAACGACCAGGTTTCTTCATTCGTTCTGGAGCTTTTTCTGAAATGAAGAAAAAACAAATGAAAACAACTATTAAACCCATCTCTGACGTCAAATTAAGCAATGACATAATGATATAACTTACATTTTACTATTCAAATCTTATCTGTAAAGTTACAAATCTAAAGTAATGGGAATTGTTCACGCTATCCACCTGACTTCTGCTTAATGCCTGCATAAATGTCCCAACATATTATTTCACAATATTAATAGTAATTTTATTTCACTATTATCACGATTACGAGGTGATTCCGATTCAACGCTAAAGTTATTTTTCTTATTTTATCTGATCTTTAATTAAAAAGAAAACATACATTTCCAGGCTTCATTTGGCCAACTCTGGCACATGTGGCTCAGTTCCTGTAATGGTAAAGATCATATGGGCCATATCTAAATATAGATATATTTTATTAAACACATTTATTAAATGCATAGCAATGTCTTATTTATGACATAACTGACTCTGTAATACTCGGCACGACAGCCATTTTGACAATTTTGCATGTTTTTGACAATTCAAGAGCAATAAGTGGTGAAATTGAATTCTTTTCTGGATCGTATGCTGTCTGTGAAGCGGCTTTCTGTGCGTGTGTTTCTGGTGTGTGTCAGACAGCCATCGAGCTCATGCCTTATTGAGAACGTTTTGCTAACATTCCCATTCAATTAAGAAAACATTATTTCTAAATGTTCCCTGAACGTTCAAAACGTCCAGTTTTTTCAACGTTTCAAAAATGTTTTATCTTGGTTAAAGGAACATTCTATTTTATAATTTGTCATTATGGGAACGTTACTTTTGAATGTTCTCGGAATGTTCCGAAAATGTCAGATGAATGTTGGAAAAAATTGGTTTCACTTTATTTTGGTCCCTTTAAGACATTCTATAAGTCTATAGGGGAATTATCACCCTACGTCACACGGCGTCACGCAGGTTCTACTGCGCATGTCGGGACCAAAAGTGGTCAAAAAAATATGCGGAGAACATTACGAAAATTAAATATAAAATGTTTTAAATCGAGCTATTAGTATTATTCTTATCCGTATCCGTGTAAGGATCAGCTGTTAAACGGGTCTTTCTGCAACCATGATGCGCACGCATCCCGGATGTTTACAAACCTATAATTGGTCTATAAGTAACACTGCACATGTCTACTAACTCTCATTAGAGTATTAGTAGAGTATTAGTTGACCGTTAGGGTTAGAATAAGTTGACATGTAGTTGAAAAGTTACTTATAGTTAGTAGAGTGTCTGTTGCTAGATCCATTGTTTTATTTAAAAAATGTCAGCGCTGGTCGAGAAAATAATATTATAATGGGGGAAATAATTTTAATATTCTGTAAAAACAAGCCTTATTTTGAGTGGAAAACAAGATAATACTGTTTAAAATAATGTTGGAGAAATAATGATTTACCATTATTTGGCTTGACGCCGGAGTGATCTGGAGAAGGTGACGATGGTTCTGGAATAAAACGCTCCACAACAGTCACAGCACTACCGGAACAGCAGCTGAAAAGTCCCTTCGTAGCCTTCCAGATCCTGAGGCTAAGACGTTCTGGAGCTTTTTCTGAAATGAAGAAAAAACGAATGAAAACAACTATTAGACCCATCTCTGACATCAAATTAAGCAATGACATAATGATATAACTTACATTTTACTATTCAAATCTTAATAGTAAAATGCTCCTCCCAACAGACATTCAGTTGTCTACAAGTAAAATTGCACCTACATGTCTACTAACTCTCATTAGAGTATTACAGGGTACCTGCACAATTTTTAAAGTCAAATTTGAGGCTTTTTAAGACCTTTTTAAGACCTGAAGAAATCAAAATGAATACCGTACATTAGGGGTGCGCAATATTGACAAAAATATGTCTCGATATTTTCAACGTTTTGTCGATAATAATTAGATGATATTTTTAAATTATTTAATGATTTACTGTACAGTTTTTTTATGTTTTAATTAAAGAATACTTTAAATATGAAACTAAAACCACCAGTAGGTGGCGGCAAGTCACTGTCTTAATAAGCGAGTTGTTGGAGTCATTTATTCAACCGATTTGTTCAAACCATAGATATTATATAGAGACTAGATGCCCTATTGGCCGCTGGGCACTGAGAAATGCGGCCGCCATCTTAAACCGGTCGTGTTCCTAGTTTCGTTGCGTGGCAGCAGTGAAGATGCTAGAGCACTGTGGAGTATTTTCCTGTTCTAATCGGCGGACCATCGCAAATAGGGCCCGGGGGATTACTTTTAACATTACCGTACTATTGGTTGTATTTTGTGAATAGAATATTACCAGATAATTGAGAAGGAGCAAGGATCTTTGATATTACTGTACTGATATCGTAGCCAGCTAACGTTAGCTAGGCAATGTTTACTGCACCAGCCGGTGTTCACCTGACATGGAGAGGTGGGGTAAAGTAATAATTACAAGAGCTTCTCGGTTATTTTAGTCCCGTCCGAATGTGCCATCTCAGTAATCATTTCGGACAATGTCAGTAAAGATTACGGCGACTTTTACCTTCTGTAAAAAGGTCCAGGAAAATTACCTCAGGTAACGTTAACGTTTATAAACGTGCGAATAGACCCTCTGTAAATCAAGTAATTTCGTGTTTAAAAGTAGTTTCCTGTGGTTTTTCAAGTATTGAGACGCTTGAAAAGGCATTCAGTTGCGTGTTTTCTCCCTCCCTCAACTCAAGTGTTTTCCACATACCATTCAGATCAGAAAGAAGTTCGAAAGCACTTGTAAGAGGCACGAAACTTACTTTTACCGCAATCCAATCTTAAGTTAATTCATACATTGTTCGACCGGACATAACTGTTTTATATATATATAAATATAGGTTATTTGTGTTTGCGCACGTGATATCAGGAAGCAATGTAAATGTAAAACACACACGTTTCTTCAACTTATTAAAATATCTTACTTTACTGCAACTATCTGTTTCTGCTTCTTTATCATATTTATAGTGTGTGATTTATAAAATAGCTTATATCCTACATCACATATTTTGATTTTGGACGTCTGGTCACTTTATATCTTATATCAGAATATTATATTACTGTTAAGCCTACTATGAATATTAAAATACGCCGAACCATGTGTCCTGTATAATAGCTACATGAATGACCTTTGCAGCAAACAAACCCGCGTGAAAATCAGTTCGGTATTCAGTGAGGTATGATTAATTAAATGCGCTGACAGCTCATTGCACCTGCCATACAGATTACACTGAGTGGAGCGGGTGACCGGTCTAAGATGGCGGCCCCACGGCTCGCCCGCGCCAGTAGGCAGTAGCGGTCGATAGGGCGTCTATCTATATGATGTCTATGGTTCAAACGGCTGATTCATTCAGAAAACAAGTGATTGTTTGTTCATTGAATCGTTAAAATGATTCGTTCAAAACGCGGATTTCAGTAAAAAACAAATCTGTCTGTTGGACTACGGCTTCATTATGAAATTCTCGTCGGCGATATAAAGTGAAAATTGACAATATTGTGTCCAAAAAGTAACTCACAATGTTAACTTTATTGTTCATTTAACTGTTGTATAAAATAAATAGCACATTTGCAATTGTGCAAAGGAAAACGGCACTCTTGATCATGTGATATTCTAATATAACAACATAATATGATATAAATATAAGACAAAAACTAATTTGGGGACATCTATAACTGCACTGACACATCACGCAGTGAAAGCAAGCCTGAGAGACAAACGTGATGTCAGCTCGCACTCGCAGTGCCTCGTACATAGTTAAAACAATGATTAAAATATCATCATAGTTCATAGACAATATTGCACACTCCTAAGCACATAAAGAATGAACTTACAATCGAACTGACATTTACTCGTTTTCTTCTCTCCTCTCGCGTGCAGGAGACAGACGTAGGCTAATATACTGCCGTAAGTGACGCGAATTGTCACGTGAACAAGCAAATCCACAAAGATGACAAAGATAGAAATAAAAATAATAATACGTAGGCCTACGCTAATTAGATAGGTTTAATTTCGAAAGCATTTAGATAAGTCTAAGTCAAAGTGTCATCTGAAATGTAAGACCTTTCATAAGTAAAAATAAGACTTTTTAAGACTTTTTATGGCCTTAAATAAAAAAAATCGAATTTAAGACCTTTTAAGACTTTTTAAGGATCCGCGGGGACCCTGTATTAGTAGAGTATTAGACTGGTAGGGTTAGAATAAGTTGACATGTAGTTGAAAAGTTACTTGTTGTCAGTACAAGTGTCTGTTGGTGGAGCATTACAATAAAGAGTTTGCAGATATTAAGGAGAGAGTCTACTGATACTCTAATGAGAGTTAGTCGACATGTAGTTGCAAAGTTACGTATAGTCAACAGAATGTTCAAAAGGGACCATCAAAATAAAGTGTTATCGTTACTTTAGTTGGTTTAGTTGACAAATCAGCCATTGTAAATAGAAATAGAAACTAAGCCATTACATCTTTATTAAAAGCCTATTCTGACCTCTGCGAGAGTGGTTAGATGAAGTGGACGGACGTCCAACACATGGGTTCTGCTTCGCCCTCGTCCCGTGAGCCTGACCTGTGGACACAGAAACAGAAAACTCAGAAGACAGAGATGGTAAATATCCAGGACGATCCTGGCTCTGTGTCTGGGTCGGGTCTGGCAGCGGCAGAGGTGGACAGTAACAAAGTACATTTATTTGAGTACTGTACTTAAGTACACTTTTTGAGTATCTGTACTTTACTTGAGTACTATTTTTTCTGGAAACATTTTACTTTAACTTCACTACATTTGAAAGACAAGTATCATACTTTTTACTCCACTAACGTTACATTTATGTCAAGGTCCTTGAGTAGAAAGTAGTTGGATTCTGACATCAATCTGACTTTCATTTTCAATGTTGGGTTTGGTCTTTTAAATGCTCATTTTGTCATTGTTTTGGAGCACACTAGCTTATAACAGTGGCTGACATATTCATCCTAAAAGCCAAAAATCTTTAAATAGGGCACTATTTGAGGGAACAGCCCGAAACTATTGTGGACGTTATTGAGAGCACTTATTCAATCTCAAATTCAATCCCACTACAGGAACTGTGTTCTAGAAATAAATTATATATTGATATGAGGGTGGGTAGGTAGGCAGGCATAGATTCAGAGGCATAAGGTACTGTAAGTATTACAAACAATAATAAAACAATGCATTGACATTTACTTTAAATTTTTCATACTTAAGTACTTTTAAAAACAAGTACTTCTGTACTTTTACTCAAGTAAAAATCAGTCTTTTCAACTTTTACTTGTAACTGAGTAATATTTAACCAGAAGTATCTGTAACTTACTTTCACTCAAGTAAGGAAATTGTGTAACTTACTTTGTCCATCTCTGGGCAGCGGATCCTGATCACGGTCATCAGAATCGGACGTCCAAACCTCCCGACCAGCCGTCTGACCGAAAGCAGCTCTCCTGGATCTGGAGTGCTCTAAGGATGGAATATTTCACATATCACATAACGTTAGTTTAATCATAATCAATAATCAATGTCTGTGGTCAATTACAGATTTTTACTTCAGTTAAGTTACTCAAATTCAATTCAAGTTTATTCCACATGCAATGAATCAAATAAATGGGATCAAATGGGATCAGTCAGTCATCGTACAACACACCATAACAAATAAATAAAAAATTAAAGCACTCACTTCCTCTTTCGCCCATCATGAAATTACGAGCCATAACCTCCTCCAACCTCCTCCAAACTGCAATAAAATCGGTACAAACAAAATACAAGACAATACAATACAATACAATAGAAATCTCCTCAGAAATAACGTTACTCCCCTGAAAAAAAATATCAAACAAAAGTATTATCAGAAATTATATGAATTATATAATATAATTAAATTATATATCCTTTTTCAAAAAGTATATATCCTCCGATGTCCTTCAAGAATATAAGTCTCCTCTCAGCAATCCGGAAAAGCTTCAAAGTAGCAAGTTTCGGCCAGAAAATTCTCCGCAAAAGTCAGTCTGTTAATTCGCCTCGTCTCTCAATCAACAGACAGCGGTCGATCGTCGAGCAGAGAGATACATGCAGATCGCAGAATTCATAAAACGCGTCGCCATAGCAACTAACATTCGAATCATAACATGCACGCACGCCCAGACAGCGACCGGTTCGAGTGTAAATATATATGCAGTCAGAATTCATAACCTACATAGCAACTAAAATTCGAACCACGCATGCACGCGCACATCGACTCTGATTTATTAAATAATTGCAACCTTAATGTTGACGTTTTCTTTAATATGATTTTTATTCTTTCAGACCAGTTTTATTATTAAAACCCGTGGAAAATGCGCGCAAAAAGGCACAAGAGAGAATAAATCGGACATCATATAAATTAATAATTAAATTGGCCCTTTTCTGCATATATATCAAGGCCAATCAGCTTTCAATATCACTAATACACCATCCAACCGGTTAGTAGTAGTGGTGAAGAAATCCAAATTATTTTTGAATTCTCTATTAAAATTGTTCGCAATTGCTACCCAGTTGAGTTAACTATAAACGTGCTAAATTTGCTCTGCAAGTGAACGTCGTCTTGTGGTGCCATCTTATATATTTTTTAAATAATATTTATTATCAATGTCAGTGGTCTGGTCACTTCAAATTGTTACGTTGGTTTCACTTTGTTTTGGTCCATTTTAAAAACAGCCTAAGCGAATGTTTATATATATGTTTATTTTTCTGATTCATCAGAATCATCACATTACAATAAAATCAACTGTATTTAGATGGGAAAATGATTCTCATCTGTTTCATTTCATTAGCCTCCAGACTTGCTTAAAAAAAACAAAAAAACAGAACCATTAAAGCTATTTTTGTGACAGTAACGTCATATAATATATAATATTATAATATTGAAAGTATTGATTTTAGAAATACATCTTATTACGCATGGTATACATAACATATTGTGCTTTTTATTTATTTATTTAAATTACAAACATTTCAAGTAGCCTACAATGCAACAAAAAACTAAATGAATACAAGACACTGTAAATACAATTCAAAATGTA
This sequence comes from Leuciscus leuciscus, assembly GCF_965113295.1. NCBI lineage: Eukaryota > Metazoa > Chordata > Actinopteri > Cypriniformes > Leuciscidae > Leuciscus > Leuciscus leuciscus. Next base: position 10,928 of record NW_028118240.1, on the reverse strand, counting down.
TAAACCAAAGAATAACAACAACAACTAAAGTGTAAATGTACATAATAATAATAAAATAAAAAATTAATAATAAATACAGAAATTAAAGTTTATAATATCAGGGCAGTTATATGTATTTGAAAAGCTTTAAAATTTGTATTGTTTTTATAAGCTTTTTGTTTTGTGATCTCATGTTTAAAAGATATTCTAAGTATATTGTGAGATCAGTGTTATAAAAGGTAATATAGGAGGGTTTCTTTTGAGTTATTTTTGTCTTATGGATATAAAACTTCGCCAAAATAATTAAAAGATTAATGATATAATTTTGTTTTTCAGAAAAAGAATTCACAAATCTAATGACTAGGCAATTTTAAATATTAATATTGCACATATTAATTCCATTGGCTGGTCCAGCAACCAATCGCATTGCATCTCGCGTGGGCCGAGGTTCCGTATCTGCTTTACTTTTCGAAATGGATGATCCCCATGGAGAGAGAACCTGGATTTGTAAAGTTGGGACGGTTGTTTTATTCTCAACGATATGAAAAGTGTTGCCACTCCCATTTATTGCACATGTTCCCCCGAAATGATATTGCACGACCCGTAAATATGCAGGCAAACGCGGTTGCCTACTATATCAGTCGAGCCAATAGTGCGGCAAGATACTGAAATAGGATTATTATTAACCAATCAGATGTAGCTTATTTAGAACAGCTGTTACACCACGTATGATTCAGCTTTCGGACACGAGCAGCAGCTGCGGCGGCAGCAAATTGACCATCGCCAAGGACATTATTTCTGTGATTGTAAGTATTAATTTAATTAGAATATGATATCTATATAAAATGTTTGTTTTGTACGCTGTGTTGTTAAGCGTCTCGTTAGTGTCGTTTTAACCCTTGTATGGTGTTCGGGTCTGTAGGACCCGGTTTCATTTTTTATCAAAAGAAAAATTATACGATTAATTATTTTTTCAAACTCAGACTCATTGGCCTTGGCTCATTTTCTGTGAAGAATATATATCTGAACACATTTTCAATGACCACACACACACCCACACCCACACCCACACAGGCTGTCCGGCTAGACCCGGGGCTAATACAAAAATATAGTGTGTTATTGTGTGTGTGTGTGTGTGTGTGTGTGTGTGTGTGTGTGTGTGTGTGTGTGTGTGTGTGTTCTTGTATATGGTTTATGAGGACACAAATGTGTATAATGACATGGGTATTACAACGTAAACATGGTTTATGAGGACATATGTGTCCTTCTAAACCAAACGGCTTTAAAAACATACTAAATCTGTGATTGGTAGGTTTAGGGGTAGGGTTAGTGTAGGGGGATAGATTATACAGTTTGTACATTTAGAAAAACCATTACGCCTATGGAGAGTCCTCATAAACCACATATCTGTGTGTGTGTGTGTGTGTGTGTGTGTGTGTGTGTGTGTGTGTGTGTGTGTGAGATTGTAAGTGTGAGTGCAAGAGTGAGTTCTGTGTTTCTTAAAGGGATTCTCCACCGAAAAATGAAAATTCTGTCATCATATACTCACCCTCATGTTGTTTCAAACCTGTATGATTTTCTTTCTTTTGCTGAACAGAAAGGAAGATATCTAGAAGAATGTGAGTAACCAGACAGTTTTAGATACCATTGACTTCCATAGTAGGAAAAAATATTTACTATGGAAGTCAATGGTATCTAAAACTGTCTGGTTACTGACATTCTTCTAGATATCTTCCTTTCTGTAGGGGGCGGGGCCCGTCTCAAACCCCGCTGTTCGATCCATTTGCGATCCCCAAGATGCGCGTCGACGCCGTGCCTCGGCAGCAGGATGAAACCCATGAAAAAAAAAAAAAAAAAAAAAAAAAAAAAAAATATATATATATATATATATTTTTTTTTTTTCATGGGTTTCATCCGGTCCCTTTCCACAGGTGTATAAAATCAAGCACCTAGATTATGAATGCAGACTGCATTGTGCTTGATTAATACACCTGTGGAAAGGGACCGGATGAAATTCATGAATATTGGTACTCGATGCAGCGCCAAATGGGAGGAGCTAGAGCTCCAGCTCCTCCCCTCGCTGGAGCTCCAGCTTCACCACGCTGGATTTAGTGGGCGGGGCCGCGCATGCGCAGGTTAACTTTCTCGCTATCAAAGAGTTACGTCACGATCGGATTTTTTTTCCTGGAATGGGATCAAATATGGACTTTTAATGAAAAATAAAAAAGTAGAATATTTGATAAATAATATTATACTGTTTGTTAAATTCTATATCCAGAAATGTCGTTTCACAAAATCTCTTCCAAATGTGAATGCATTAAAAAATGACTTTTATTTGATTTTGTAAATCCTTAAAGAAAATTGATACAGTCCCTGCTATTAAATTCTTCTTACTTATATTAGAATATCAGTTTATATAAACCCCTATGTTAGGGAATTTGAATTGTTCTTAAGTTTGCTTATTTATTTTTTAGAATATTGCAATCAGTATTTACTCATCAAATGTTCTCTCCTGAATTGTATGGTAAATGAACTTATTTATAACTGCCTTAATTTATGTTTCAAGAACAATAGTTATTGCACATAGAGTAAGTCGAGACTTTCTTATTTTACAGCAGAGAAGGAAGACCAGTCCTATATCAACGCAAGCTAATCGAATAAGTCCTTTGTTTCGGGTGAGGAAGGAACATCTGGTGCCCAAAGAAGACAGAAAGGTGCGCGAGTCCATTGGTATGTCTTGTATTGAAACAATGCTGTAATATGTAGTACATAATTTGATCACAGTAAATTTGAAATCCGGAAATCAACACCAATAGAGTTAATTTCAACACTTTGAAAGTGTATATATGGGAACCACCCACAAAGTGTTAGTTCAACACTTTCAAAAGTGTTGCCTCTCGCAACACCGACACAGTGTAACAATATGAACACTAAGAGAGTAAAATTTTAACACCAATGCAGATCACAACACTGTTACAGAGCTGGGTGCAGCTTTGTAGCAAACACTGGCAGAGTTAAAATTCTACACTGTTCTGGTGTTGACCTAACACTTTAAAAAAATGGAAATGACAATCTTCTCAACCTTATAGGAGTCAAATTTGACACCATCCTGGTGTTGATGGAACACCTATTTACAAATAAAAAACAACACTAAAGGAGTTACCAGTTTTTCTTATTAGGGTTTTGCATTACCTACTTTAAAGAACTGTAAAATAAACTTAACAATTATTTAATCTGAAAAGAATAAATTCACTTTGAAATAAACACATCAGTCTGTATTACTCTTTCAAAACTTTATTCCAGCACAGAGCACCAATACATCTAGCCAGTACTTTAAATTACATGAATACATTTTATTTTATTATTTTTTTTTACAAATAACAGTCCAAAACGATGTAAAATAGACTGTCATTTCCATAGGACATTTGTAAATCAAACGGCTTGTGGTAAAACAATTCGTCAGGTTTTTTGAGCACAAGACTGTTCTCTTGTGCAAAAACACTGAAAGCATGAAGATGTTCAACAAACTCTGATTCCATACATGATGCCAAAAAAAAAAAATCCATCCATAATAAAAATGTTAACAATTTTTCCAAAGACAGGTGCATCATCAACCAAGTCTAAGCACACAACAAGACCACTACGATACTCCGTACCATGACACTTAACCCACGGTGTGACCGTTAATTCACTTGAGAGATCAATGTGGAGCTGCTCAGAAATAAAATCACCGTTTTCAAGGTCGGACAACAATTCTTTTGAAACAGGGCCAGACTCAATACCTTTGATAGTACAGTGCTCCCAGTGATAGGCAATGGCTAGCTGGTGTTTTTTGGCAAGTGATTTGGTCAGGTTTTTGATTTTTTTTTTAGATTTTTCTTAAAAAACCTGTGTTTTGCTTCATACCTCATAGTCCATACATGAATTAATGGGCCAATTTGCCTGATGCATTCAGGGTAGTGAATCATAAGGTGGTGCTTTGGAATCAGATTCCTAGAAGGGTACAACTCCTTGAACAATCGATGATGCTCCACTATCAGATGCTTCAAAAATATTGTCATTCCTTCAGAGATGCAAGGAGAAAATATAATGTTAACAATATGTAAGAGGAGCAACATCAAATGCCAGTGCTTATCCCCTTCTGGGACTACATCTCCAAATATGAGAGGGATGTTCCTAATGAGACACAATGTCTGACTTGCGTTGAGTCCAATGCTGTTTCCAGCTTGTTGAAGGTTAACCTTGGTTGGGCGATTATTTTTGTCCAAATAGCCATAGTTGAAGGCACACAATCTTTGAGGAATGGAATCGCAAGAAATTAGATTGCAACTCATGTATTCAAAAAGCAGTTTCACTTCATACTGTGCAACTCCCTCCAGGATATCATGCATAATATCCAGCACAAAGTTCTCTGATACATTAAAGTAAGTCAAGGTATTGAGTACAGAATTTCTTTTAATACCATAACAGGAGTTTTCATTAGGGTTGTCAGCTAGATACTTATAATGTTCCTCATTTAGGTTTCTGCTACGCAATATCACCCGCGGATCATCCTCACTAAATACTTCCTGTGCTAACACCTTGTCAGTGAGGCACAGTCTGCAGTAATGTTTCGCAGAAAAAGATTCAACGTAACCAAGAATACCATTTAGACCAAGGTTATCGCCGGTAAATTGCGCAATAGTACCAAAGATGGGCTCCTCAGAAAATGACACCTTCATTCCCTCCTGCTCAAGTATTTTCACATCATCAACCAATGGGCCAAGTATTTTGTCCATGCCATACTTTTTTCCATCCTCAGAATGGAACAAAGAAATTAGATGTATGTTCATTAAGGAAGAATTTATGTGTGCTGGCAGGTTACGAAGCACAAAATATAAACAGCCAAGTTTATGAATCCCATGTTGAGATCCTAATGGGTTTGCCGTTTCGAAATCATCGTAGTAAATTTGGATCTGAAGGGCATTGCTATGGATGGAGTACAAAGGATGGTTTTTGTAATACTGTCCGTCACACAAATCTCGATACGTGTCACTTTGCCGTTTCTCTTGAATAAGATTACACACCTCATTATTCCTAAAAATGAATTCAAGAGTCTTCAGAAGAGGGATATATATGAAAGTGTCATTAACTGGAATCTGTTCATACATTCCAGAGATCTTATTCTTTCTTGTATCGTATCTGACACCTAAGTGTATTTCAGTAGGTTCAACAACCCCCCATTTCTCACTGAAATATTTTCTCCATTTTGTATCGGTATTAAAATCGGAGAACGGATTATGAAAACTATTAAAAACATCTTCAACTGAACTTCTACTTGTGCTGTCAACAGGCACAACATTTAAAATGTTTTCCCTTAAACTTGTATGGAAATCAGTGACCAAATCCTCCATGCTTTCAACAACTGACATAATATAACACTGTTTGCAACACCGTTACCCTACAATTTAGCTATTATGGATGCACACATTTCTTTGGAACAATCCCTTGAAACAGAAGAACATTCATGCAAACTTGCATCATTATCTGACCTTTGCTCTGTGTTAGACACAACAAGTGATGCTGCTTCACCGGGATTTGGAGCTTGTTGATTTTGTAGTGATATATTCTCACTGCTTGATGCTACACCACTAAAATGAAATCTAGTTAAATGTTTTTTAAAACCTGCATAACTTTTAAATTGCAAGCAACAACCATCCTGAGCACAAACCAGCTCAAATTTCTTGCCAGGATACAAACCATGTACAAGTTTAAGGTGCCGAATTAATTTTACTGTTGTAGCAAGCAGCGTTTTACAGATGTAGCATCTAAACATCATTCAATAACTTAGCTCTGAGCTCCTTTACCCTTGGGCTCTCACTTGTGGTGCCAACATCAATTCCGTAGATTGTAGTCTGGAGAAAAGTGTACATATTTTTGAGTGGAAGATCATAACTGATGCTGAAAACAAAATGGACCTTGAAGAGTTCATCAATTGCTGCAAGTAAAGAGGATTCTTGACAGGGGATGAGCTTTTTATCAACCACAATGAAGAACTGACTGATAGCTTCCTTGCTGCTCCCTGTGGCAGGAATGTATGGTTGACGATTCTCTTCCGCCTCAAGATGTTCCTGTATACTCCGGCATGCCTGAATGAAGAAAACAAACAAACAAAAACACAAATTTGATTAATAGTAATGACAAACAAGTGCAGGTTTATCAGTTAGCATCAATTTTAGTCTTTTTAGCTTGATTGAACATTGTACAGAACAAGAGACACTCCAGAAGAAAACAGTATATGCACCAACTAGCTGTTAAAGGTGATTTTTAAGCATGACATTTTTTATTGATTTTTTTCTGAAAATTAGATTCTGACCCAAAGAGGAGCGTGAAGTCCTGAAGAATCTGAAGCAGTTTGCAGAAAACATGTAAAGAAATTACCATAAAATATTACATTTCTTAACAAGCTAAATGTGTTTTCAACAAAGCAGACTATTTGACAATTCTCTGAAACTAGCATTTCAATTTGGTCAAAAAAAAGGAAAGACAAAATCCATACCAATCCTTTAGTATCCAGGAATGGAGGAAAAACTGAGAGAATGGTGGTGGATTTCTCTGGATCATGGATAAGGTGCTGTCTGTATTCAAACGTGGTCCTCATCTTCTGCATGATGACCTCACGGTCACTTGTATGATTCATCAAGGAGATAGCCTCTAAACTTTGGTCATTATCTAGCTGATCTTCACGGTGACACAGCTGTCTGTCAAGCAAAGGGCCTCCCTTTTCCTCTGTTTTTGGATCATCCTTATTTGCAGAAGGTTTTGTCCCCCGTTGTACTGTTTTGAGGCGCCATGACAAGAACCCAGTGTTTTTTTGGCCATCATAAAAATTTTCCTAATGAAATGACACAAATTAAAACTCAAAATTGTAACCCTCCATCGAAAATGACAACTTCTTAGAAAGACATTTCTAAATGATCACAAAAATACTGAATGTTCTAATCTCACATAATGACTTATTTATCCAGTCCTCCCTTGGGGATCTCTGAGTGAGGGAAACAAGGTGATAATTCCCAAACCATAGTTCTGTTTGGTAAGTCGATGTGGGACTCTCCTGAAAAATGGAAACACTCAATGTTACTTCACAATGATGAGAATTGTTTAAAAATATATAACTAAACTACTCTTATTTTCAGAACAATCAACAGCTTATTACTTAAAATTTGTAGCACCCAACTAATATAGTTCACAATTTATATACTATCATAATCACTAACAAATTAAATAACCCAAGACTATTACATTTTGATAATTACCCTTCTGTCCCAATCATGTGTGCAACCAAGATGTTCACCATCAGTTTTCTCATGTCATCGCTAATTGTCCCTGTATCTTCACACTCCTTCAGCACATTTGCTCCACCTGGTCTTGTGTGTAGAATTTCTTTTATCAACTATAAAAAGAGGAACATTAACCAATTATGTAAGGGATGAAATACATCCAGCCAGTTGTTATAGCAGAATAAACTCCGACAGGCTGATCAGGACATGAAGCGGTGGGTTCTTGAAAATTTAAAATATGAAGGTGTTTTACTTTAGCTCACCTGCCCTCCATCTCTCAATTACCATGACAAAAAAATAAATAATATATATATATATATATATATATATATATATATATATATATATATATATTTGCACAGATTAACTGTTCACCAAAAGACTAGTAATGTGCGCTAACGAAGTAAATAGGGTCAATTGACCAATCAGAATCAAATGTTCCACAGAGCCATGTAATAAGAGAGTAGAAAATGCAGGAATATTTAAATGCCCTGAACGATGGTCCTGAACTGGAAAATTACTATTGTGTATAAAAAAAGAAAAAAAAAGATCTGAATTAAACTTTTAGCATGTAAAGCTCAAGGTTATGATAAGTAAATCCCCCAATGTCTGTGTAAGGCTACTGGGACTCACATCTCTGGCCTCTCACATTATCATCCTTCCTGAATCGTTTTGGACTAAACCAGTCACTGTCCTCACTGCTTTTTGAAGTTAGAGACAGTGTATCTGTATCCAAGCTGACTGAAGATTGAGGTGTGGAAGGTCCTGTTAATGTTCAAACTAGGGTTAATAGACATATTTGGAATACATTTATCCACACATCATCAACACTAGCTACAACATTTAAAATACTGTACATATTAAACACTACCAGCATTCATTCAGATATTGGGATTTGATATCATTCAATAGCTCCTGTTATCACTCACCAATGTCATTCAATTAATTTATGACAAAAACCAACCCACTAGTGGTCATTAGATCAGGAAACACATCTGTATCCACCTCTGTGCCAGTGTCATCTGTAACTGTAACTGCAAGATCTTCCAAAATTGAGAACTTCTCTTTCACTGCACAACAAAAGTTTGATCAAATTTAGGCAATGCTTTATTCACAATTTGACACATAAGGATAGCAAGATTTTTAATGTTTTTTTTTTTTTAAGTCTCTTTTGCTAATCAAGGCTGCATTTATTTGATTAAAAAAATAATAATAATATTGTGAAATATTATTACAATTTAAAACAGTTATTTTCTGTGTAATATACAGTAATAGTGTAATTTATTCCTGTGATCGCTGAATTTTCAGCATCATTACTCCAGTCTTCAGTGTCACATGATCCTTCAGAAAACATTCTAATATGATGATTTGATGCACACCAAACATTTCTGGTTATTATCAGTGTTGAAAACAGTTTTTTACATTTTTATTTCAGGATTTTTTTGAAAAGAAAGTTCAAAAGAACAGCATTTATCTGAAATGGAAAGCTTTTGTAACATTAAACACTACCGTTCAAAAGTTTGGGGTCAGTAATAATTTAAATTGTATTTTTTGGGGGAAAATAAATAACAAATCAATAATTTTATTCATCAAGGGTGAGTTAAATTGATCAAACGTTACAGTAAAGACATTTATAATATTAGAAAATATTCTATTTTAAATAAATACTGTTCTTTTGAACTTTCTATTCATCAAATAATTCTGAGAAAAAAGTGTACACAACTGTTTTCAACATTGAAAATAATAGGTAATGAATGTTTGAGCATCAAATCATCATATTAGAATGATTTCTGAAGGATCAGACACTGAAGACTGGAGTAATGATGCTGAAAATTCAGCTTTGATCACAGGAATGAATTACACTTTACTATATATTACATAGAAAACAATAATTTTACATTGTCATATAATTTCACAATATTAATGTTTTTTATTTATTTTTTTATCAAATAAATGCAGCCTTGGTGAGCAGAAGAGACTTCTTTTAAAAACATTAAAAATCGTACCGATCTAAAACTTTTGACCGGTAATGAATATATACACATAATTATTAATAACGACTTCATTACTTACCTTCTGCTATAAATATATCAAAGCAAGCCTCTGGGATTTTTATGAACTTCTTCTGATGTCTAAATTGTGCTTTGACTATCATAGTGATTTTACCTCTGAACTCCTGTGGGAGAGGAATAAACATCTTACTGGGTTGCTAACTTGCTATAAAGAAAATTTGATTCAATATGAAACCATATTTTTTTTTTTTAAGTGATAAAATAAATTACATTTCAAAATATCAAAACATCAAAGATGCCATTTTCATTTTCTCCATGTAAACGCAAATTTGTGTAACCGACGTCTTACGCACATTACGAGATCAATATATCGATTGACTACTGTCCACGTCTGACTTTGCTCCATTAAATATGAGTAAAATGTACAAATAAACAAAAATAAATCAGCTGCATGTGAACAAATCTTTTTTTTTTTTTTTTTTTTTTGTCCGTCGACTTTTTTTTTTTTTTTTTTGCAGAACTTACACATAATTACAAGCTCAGGGAAGTGAAGCAAGGTTGTATCTCTTACAATGAACAAACAATGAAACGAGGAGAAAAAAATAAAAATACATAAATATCCTGGATTTGCATGAAGCACATTATGTAATTATACATACAAAAAAAGAAAAAGAAAAGAAAAGCATAACAACAAGGTTAAAGCTGCCGTCGGCAAGTCTGGCAGATTGGGCAGATTGGGTCGATTAGCCAAAATTTTGAATGTTTACAACTCTCATGCCCCTCCCCACTACCAGCGAGCACCCTCCCATCGAGGTCGTGCTCGTCAGTGCGTCACTGTGCGTGTGTACCTGATTTTCTGTGAACGCGTCCGTCTCTTCAGCATCTATCAACACCATGGACTCGGAGGTAGGCTGCCCTGGCTAATCTATCCATAGATAGCAATAACCGAGGAATTGGAAGCTTGTTAGTAGATTTTCTCTCCGCCATCACACTTCATGCAATCTCCAGGCGAACTTCAGGCGTGGCGTGTGCATGTGATATTAACGTGCGCGAGTGAGGGGGGATCTGCGGCGTGTGCACGACCTGTGATTGACAGTCAGATCTCACACCCCCCTGCGCTGATTGGACCTGATGAAGCGGGAGCGCTGGATTTTTGCAAAACAAATAACACGCTCCAGGTGGAGTTAGAAGCTCGGGTTTTTTTCTAAAACCACCTTATTTATGTTGTTCTGTCGGATTATAGTGTCAATTTCACTGAATATGATCAGAAAAATGTTGCCGACGGCAGCTTTAAGTCATATCTTTGAATAAATCATCATAATGCATCAAAAATGTTGCACTTTTTTTGTTATTTATAAGTCTAAGGGAAGAAATAAAATAATTAAGGTCAGCAAGAAAAAGAGGGAAGCTCAAAGGAGACTTAAGCCATTTTTGCTTGTGGATGAAGAATTTTGCATATAAGATAAGGAAATTAACAACATGTTCAAGGGACATCTGCTTTGGGTTTTCATAATAAAAGATAATCTCTTTAAGAATGAAGGTGTGGGTCACATTTGTAGGGCCAAAAACAAAAGCACTTAAATTAGCCCAAAATCGATTGGTTACATTACACTCACAA